>NC_081771.1:15326262-15410268 GCF_963082965.1 Carassius carassius
GTTGTGAAGTCAACGTCAACGATTGTAAACTATAAGAGACAAATTTTTAAAATAAAAGTCCCGAAAAAAAAACGTTTTTGCCGTGTGACACATAAATAGTATAGAAATTATTTTTTATTTTTAGAAATTTTAAAATATTACTAAATTTTG
Organism: Carassius carassius; assembly: GCF_963082965.1. NCBI lineage: Eukaryota > Metazoa > Chordata > Actinopteri > Cypriniformes > Cyprinidae > Carassius > Carassius carassius. Next base: position 15,326,413 of record NC_081771.1, read on the forward strand.
CGTTATCTTAGAAAGCTTTTTATGTTTTGCTGACCCTTGTATAGGAGTATAAGAAACATCAATTTCACCTTTGGCTCCCAACATCTATTGATATTAAATACAAAACGTTTTTCACCTTAATGTTACAACCGTTCCCTGGTTTGCTTTTGCAGTATTTTGAAGCTTTATGGATGTACAGTGCACATAATGACCCATTAAGTCCACGTGTAGAATGCAGTATGGTAATATGATCAGCAGATGGTGCTATAAGTGAACAACAGCTGATATGCAGCCAGACTTTATGATATTTCCACTCATCTATAATAAAGTAAATAATAATGTAGAAATGGGTTTTTAAAACTTTTTTTGTATGCATGTACGCAATATATTAAAGTAATAGTATATTATAGTATATAGTATATTATAAAAATAGTATTTTGAAGAAAAATGTGTAATTTAAATAGTAAGAATAAGACAATTCTACATTATTACATAAATAACAAATCTATTTGATATATATATATATATATATATATATATATATATATATTGAATAGCTCAAGCTTTATGCATACTGCACTTGAATATAATGTTAAATTGCATATAAAAATAATACTAGATAATTAATGTTTATTTTTTAATAATACTTTAAAATATATATTCTAACACAGGCTGAACACACCTGGCTATACATTATATATTACAATATACCCGATTATATTATAATAACACACCTGATCTCTAGAAAGTGTCTTCTTCAGGGTCATTTTACAACATGAACTTTTCAAAAACATAAACATGGAGAATAACAGATCTGGACTAAGATAAAATCTTGGACATTTCAACAATTTTCAAATAATATAAGACCAATGAAAATGCAATCCTCTTCAGTAAATAATAAAAATGTTTTATCATTTGCCTGCCAATCCTTAAATCATTATGCTGCAGTGATGAACAACAACATACATCTAAAGATGCTTGTTTATTTCAAATAAGTGACAATATACTGTAATACTTGAGCAGACGCACTGGCCTGGCAACTAAATATTAGTTATATCCTAATCATTTCATTAAGAAATTGCAAGACAAAGCAGACATTAATGTAGAACATGCATGTGTCAGCACATATACACTGATATGGTATCTGAACAAATAAAAAAAATCTCTCAAAGAAACACATGAAGCAAGAGATCAAGTAAGTGAAACTGTGTAAATCATCAACTGGAGCACAATTGTGGGTCTTGACTGACTGAACAAGCATTAATATGAAATACTCCTCCCCCTGATATGAAAGCATTGCTGAGATTATCACATCTGAAAAGTTTATTTAATCTCAATGACTACTTATTAGATTGGTCAAAAAATATTTTGGATTTTAAATGCCTTAGTACAGTATGTTGTTGATTTAAGCAAGCAAGAATCAGTTTGAATGTGAGAGGAAAACAACTTTCAGTAGTACAACTCCAGTGCATGCTGCATTCAACTGCACGATACAAAAATCATCAAAGGGGAAAATGATAGACACAGCATATTCCCTGATATGGCATGTGCCTTCATATAGTTCATAACATGATAAAATGTCGGTTTTAAAAGCTGCAATAAACATTGTGCAATAAATATGTAACAGGCAAAGCATATGCACTGATATGGCTATTGCCCTCAGCAATTTCAGAGTAGAAATAATACAAATGGTCATAATAACAAACTAGCTTTGGTTTAAACTTAGTTTAAAGGAAGACTTTAACCAACTCTTTACAGTTCCTAATTTAAGACGGTTCCAAAAATTCCCCTAGACCCACTTACAAAGATTATCAACCATAGGCACGTACCGTGTACTATGTACCATTACAATCACAGATAAAAGGCACTGCTATTGCTTAAGCATATTGTCGCTTTCGATTTAGCGATTTGATTTGAACTTGAATCACCTAAATACTAGAAATTTCAACATGAGTATGAAGATCAGAGTTGAGAAATAATTCTGTGGCTGGCAGACCCACTATAAAGCCAACAGAGACACCAGGGAGCACACAATGGACATCAGCAATAGTGAGGATGAGGAAAACACTGTAAGAGAAACAAAGTGAAAAGAGTTATTAAAAGAATCCAGGGATATATATATATAGAGAGAGAGAGAGAGAGAGAGAGAGAGAGAGAGAGACCTGTTGATGAAGCTGAACACTCCATGGCTGTTACGGCATCCAGGTAGCTCTGGCCAAGCCATTCCTCATAGGTCTTCCTCTCTCCTACACCAATTAAAGTGATAGTTGAATCCTTGAAAATCAGGTCAGAACCCTCATAGGGTTTGGAGTCAAACATCTTGAAACCTGAGGCAGCATTAACTCCAAAGAAGTTCTGAAAGGTGCAGACCAAAAAGTCATACAAACAAGTACAACTCCATCTTCAAATGACCCTGAAAAATGACATTTGGATTTCCATACCTGGGCTTTGTCCAGGAGGCCAAAGATGACATGGTGGTTGGTATCGGGTCTTATCATAACAGCGTGGGAAGGGACACGGGCCAAGTTGCACTTAGTGTACTGAGTGACTTCAGCACGAGACTCCTGAGAACAAAGTAGCTGAAAATCACGGGATTCCAGGTTTACCGCCCAAGAATCGGTATTGTTTCCTGGAAATAACAGTTCTGACATGAGAGAACTACTAGAGACTTTTGCACATGATGTAATGGTGTGCTTGCTGCATGTAACATGCATGAATTTACTGTTCAGTTTCTAGTCCTCAACCCATAAAAGAATGAGCATTTTTGAGCCATGGGTTTTCTATGGAATTCTATCCTCTTTTTTTTTTTTTTTTTAGTTTTCTCTCACATGTATTGTTAATCACATACCGCATAAATCAAAAACTGCTATTCTAAAAATCAGAAATATAAATTATAGACCACTTCCAACCATTCACATTTTTGAAAGATCATGTTATGAGATAGCTTTTAAAATGAGCTGTTAATTATTACTAGTGCTGTCAAACGATTTATCGCAATTAATCACATCCGAAATAAGTTTTTGTTTATATAATATATGTGTGTGTATAGTGTATATTTATTATGTATTTATAAAGACACACACATACAGTATATATTTTGAAAATATTTACATGTATATATTTATATTTAAAGTAATTGTTATTATTATTATTACAACTATTTCCATTTTTATTTTTGTTTTCACTGTCTTATTTTATATTTTGGTTATATTTAAAAAAAAAAAAAAAAAATATATATATATATATATATATATATATATATATATATATATATATATATATATATATATTCTTTATATTCTGACTTGTGAAGTATACAAATGTTGTGCTATAAAAATAAGATGTATAATCCTGAGGGAATCCATGGCAAATTCTCTGGTTTGGCCAATAAATTGACATCATGACTGAACAGCTCTATAAAGAAGTTTAAAGGCCTAAATCAACAGAGATCTTTTTACCATCTGTGTTCTGGAATACAGTGGAATGTTTGACAAAGGCCACATCACCATGACCTTCAACAAGACACCTGAGAATTTAAACAGAGACGTTGATAAATACTTAGTTGTTATGTAAATACTCAATTGGTTAAATGCAAGTTAGCACCAAATCTTTCAGATAAAGATTTTTTGCAGTATAGTGGATTACCTGAAGGCTCCATCGTAACCGTCGTATAGGTCCTTGCCTTTTTCACACTTGCTTTGACCACTGGCGTCTCCGATGCACTGCTCACACAGGTTACTGGGAAAACCTTTCTGATTGGCTCCAGGTACACAGGCTGATTCAAAGAACTCCCCAGCAGCTAAAAGCAGAATTAAACACCCTCATTACACTGATTTTGCTATTTATATAGCAGAACAATATGTCTTTTGTTTCAATACCTTTGTAATAACTGACACAAAGTTACAAGTAACACTTGGAGTAAAAAGCTGAAAGCTTTTCACTGTTTTTTTTTATTTTAGGAACCCATGGAATGTGTGCACTACAGTACATGTCCAACCTTGGGCCACTTGGCATGTCTGCGGTTTGATGATGCTTTTTTCTATTAGCAGACCCATGGGAATGTTCCAGCCTGCAGTCCTTCCATAACCTGTGTGACAGGAGCGCTTGCTCTTGAGGTCACTGAATCTCTGGATGTCTCTGTTGCTCTTCCTCAGCACAGCCACAGCATAATAAATGCTTCCGTCAGTGTCTCCTTGCACAGAGAATCACAGCGGCTTGTGAAAATGAATCATCATTTATGAATAAAACAGCTGATGTTTCATCAGGCACTGTTGAAAATCTTTCCCAAACAAAGAACAGTCACCCAGTGAGCACATTTAACGGTTCACATTATACTATATTCAAGTAATTTCATACATTTACAATTAATTATTAATTGAATAATCAAATATTTTGGACTTTTATTTTGGAGTTTAGTTTTTATTAACTTTTTTGCTATGCTCTTTTTTTCTAAAATGTCCCCCCCCCCCCCCCCCCAAATTTTAAACGTCTACTTTATATCATATTGAAGTAATGTCATACATTAAAAACATATGGTCAATTAGTCAAAGTAAATTGAAAGTGTTTGGCTCTAACCTGTGTAGCTCTCCCCGACAGCAGGTATCAAACCAAAACTCTTCCCCGCTGTGTAGATGTAACCTCCGTCAAGAGTGATGGCATCAGCTTCCTTGTTCTGGAGGAAAAGAGTCTCATTCAAATTCTGCACAGCGACCGCCCACTTTTTCAGCAGCCTTGAGTTTATACAAATCTGTTTCTCTATGGTGAAAATGAATGGAATTTTTAGTCTCTGAACTTGACTTGCAGATTTTAGTGAGGGAAACTATATATAGTTTATAAATAGAGTATAAGGGCTTGATATATATGATTCTATAGTAATCATTATATATATATATATATTTTTATAGTTATCGTTTTGGTGTCAGCGGGTATGAATAAGATAGTTTGGTATTAAAATATCTCTTAATTGGCATACTTGTATTTTCTTCATACAGTCCTCCACAGATGAGCCATATACACACTGAATGTTAGGAATCAAACTTTTGCTTTTGAATGCCACAGCCATGTCTGCACATTTTTGCTGCTCTCCATGAGACAGGACACACCAGCGTAGGCGGGAGGGAACGTCTTCACACACACACACACACACACACACACAGAGAGAGAAACACGGATTTTGAGTACAATGTAAAAAAGCAAATTGCATGCATAGTAAATTTGCTGCGTTTCAAATTGTAATTTTTGATTGTTTGATGAAGATGCAAAGATTCTCACCTGACTCTGTGCAGTCCATAGCTCTCAGTATGTTATAGTATCGGCCCATCCATTTGATATAGTTTTCATTTCCTGCTTGGATAAATGTGGTTGAAGCGTCGCTGAACAACAAGTCTGTCCCTTCAAAGCCTGCTGAGGAGAACATGGAGAACCCAGACTTTTGCTAAAGAGAAACACACACACACACACACACTTAAATGAAATGTAAAATGGATTTCAAAATCCTAATAAATGACAATTTCAAAAAGGATCATACCAGTCCCTCACGTAACATGTTGTAAACCACTGAACTGCTGATGTCAGTGCGGACAACAATCCCCCTCGATGGGACTCGAGCCATATGGCATTTCTCATAATCACTGACTGGACTGCGGGTGCCGTCCTGACACAGGAGCTGATAGTCCTCCGAGTGCAAGCCTTGAGCCCATGAATCACCCTGACCTGAGACACAAAGTTAAAAGATTGATGATAATCTATCACTTATCCAACTTTACTGTCCACACTTCCTGTATAATCACTGTGTATACTTAGCATATCAGAACTCCAATGCATGTGCTTACTTTCACTTTATTTTCTTACAATCACAAACATACTGTTTGCTATGCATAAAAGCTCCAACCATAACATTAACTATATTATATCATTAACAGAAACTGAGGAATTACTTTGGAATTGTACATTTTTCTGATAATTTGCTGCCATGTGCCTATTTATGTTTATATGTGTGTATGATTTCACGTTGCATCTTCATGAATTAAGATGGAATAATTATACTTACTATAAGTTAATAAAATTAATTATTCTATATTATGTCTATATTATATTATATATTTAAATATAACATATTTTAAGTAACCCTGCATCCCCTTTGGAAGTTTGCTGAAGTTGCCTGGTTGAGACCCAATGGAGTATACATTTACCATCTGTATTCTCTCTTACAGTTGTGTGCTTCACAAAGGCAACATCACCTGCATCATCAACCAAGCACCTGTGAAGCCCAAAACAACAGTTAAATGACACACTGAGAATATTTATCATGATCAAAGCTGTAACTGCACCAGCTATGTTTCACTACAGTATGATTTTAATTTGTTTAATAAATATGGTACCTGAACGCTCCATTATATGCATAATACTGCTCTAAAGTGCTTTCATCACACTTATATTTTCCTGTTCCTGTCCCATCTCCCACACACAGCTGACACAGGGACGCAGGGTCATCTTTAGCCCCAGGGATACAGCTGGCGCTAAAGAAGTCAGCAACCCCTAATACAAGAAGATGAGCCACAAAATTAAAATAAATTGTTTCCTTCTAAAAAAAAAAAAAAGAGCATCTGACAATTTAAAGGGATAGTTCACCCAAAAATCTAAATTATGTCATTAATAACTCACCCCCATGTCATTCCAAACCATTAAAACCTCAATTTATCTTCAGAACACAGTTTAAAGGGTTTAAGATGTGCTGCACAATGAACAATGGACTACCTTGAGAGATGTTGCACCCCATGGCTGACATCATTCCATTGTCAATCAAATACCCCAGAGGGACGTTCCAGCCAGCTGTGCGGTGCTTGCCAGTGTGACAAGACTTCTTTCCCTTCAGATTGTTGATGTTGATGGCTGAATTTGACCTTTTCACCACAGCAACACCGTAGTATGTTACTCCTTTCCCTGTTGCCGTTAGATGAAGGACAAATTTTAAGACTTTGTTGACTAACTAGTTGCTCTAAAAGTAAAATTTTGCTAGATAAAACAATGGATAGTCCATAACATCCATACTTATAATGGACATTCACTACATTATTTTTTTATTATAATAAAAGTGATTGTGTAATCAAATACTGATACAGAAATTGTAAATCTGTTAATATTCAACCTAATGGTACTGTTGACATTTATGGCTTTAATCACTGCCCTTCCATTTCAAAGACAACTTGCATAATCTGGTATCTACAGCACCAAAAGAAGAACATACCATCTGCTCCAGATTCTCCAGCTGCAATTTTAATGCTGGCTTGCTTGCCAATGTCATATATCTCTTTAGCACTGGCTGAGAAGGCATCAACTTCATTTTTCTGTCAAAAGCAATATTGATCACAATTGCATCTTGATTATTTTAGTGTACTTCTGCCAATAAAACGAACAGATAAAAAAAGACTAAAAAAGCATATCTGAGCAGGGACATGATCATTTGTCGTATGTTTGTGATAAATTCTCAGTGTGGGAGAAAAGCTTTTTAAATCTGAACCTTGGATTTTCTGTGATGCTACAACCCTCATAAACAGATGTATTAAAACTTATATATATATATATATATATATATATATATATATATATATATATATATATATATATATATATATATTTCAATGTGAAAATTATTAACATTTCAGTATTTTTATTTTATTTATTTTTTATTTTTTTTCAGGGAGTTTGATGTTTTCTGTTCCATAAAAGTGATACAATTTAGAATTTTAATGTTAAAGCAAAAAAATTAAAAATCTTAAAATATAAAAAAAATTTGTCACGTAAAATTTTATTTTATCACATGCACGTTTCCATCACATCAAAAAACAATATACCAGATAGTGTTCCAAGAACGTTTTGCTAACGTTCCTATTAAGTTACGAAAACATTCATTATGAATTTTCAAAAACTTTGTTTAAAACTTCATTGTCGTTACGAACATTCCACTTTATAATGATGCACACATTGTGGGAGCCTTACTTTTAAAAGTTCTCTTAAACAAGTAGGCCTAGTAAATTTTTAAAAGCATGACGCTTTATAAACATTAATAATGACCAGACAACTCTGACTGAATGTTGTATTAATAACACTGAGAGAACGTTTGTATGGAATGTTTGGGTGACTGTTTAGACAGACTTACGGTGAGTTTTTGAGCACATTCGGCTTTAGATGATGCGAGGACGCACTGTAGCGCTGGTCGAACCGCAGCGCTGGTGAAGGCCTGAACCATTGCTTTACATTTGGAATCCTCCGCAGAAGAAATAGTGCACCATCTTATTGTACTCTGCCCTGACACTAAACGAAGACATTTATAATATTGTCATGATTATTTTTAGCCTTCCACCTTTATTTCGAAAAGAGTCTCAGATTCATTCTGTTGCTTATATAATTAAAAACATAATTTTCATACAGTATAGGCTACTATAGCCTACTTAAAGACAGAGATACAAAAACTATTTTTACCTCATATGAAATGTTTCTTACCGTAATGCGTGACCGCGAGCAGAATGCTTAGAATAGCCCAGGTGTCCATCTCTGACTGGAGAGTGCGCAGATGTTAGTGTGTTACTGTAGCTTTATATCTGAGAGACTGTTGCAAAGTCCAAAACACGACTCAGCCCTTCGACACAACTAAACGGGAAATGGTACCTTGATCATAAAAGATACGTGCAATCAAATTCAGGATTTATAGACTATAATGTCGACATAAGGGACGACACGTCCAACAGACGGGCGGAGGTCCAAGGTGCACACAGAGTGGTCTTTCATTCTTTCAAACTCCACCTTTTTCCATAAGAGAATTAAAGAAGGCTCTGAATCAAGGGCGGACACTAAGACCCAGAAAAAAAAAAAAAAACTTTTAACCTTGAAAAAGAAGCAAATGACAATCTAACGTAGTTTAGATTTTTGTTCAAAACGAAGACAAAAGGTGTTTGGACACATTCTGGTCAATTTTAGTTTCTTCCTCCCTAAAGTGTGCAAAGAATACGTTTTCGAACCATGCAGAATAGGCTATAAGGATAAAATCATAAAAACAGACACTTCTTGACTAAGTATTTTCTGACTTAAAACTTCATTGTATTCGTTTTAATAATAATTTTACTGTCACCGTAAAGTATCTATTCAGCTGCTACCTAGAGGTGTTATGCCAAAAGGGAATTGTAACTGTGATTTAATCTTGTTTTACAACAGGAAGGAAACATGTTTAATGAGGACATATACACTACAATTATACAATAATGCAGCACACTTTATGGTGGCAGTGTTTTCTGGTGTGTTGCTTAAAATGAGTTCAGCCAAAAACTTGCGGAACACAAAATATGACATTTTGGTGAACTTTAAATTTTGGGTGAACTACTGTATCTCTTTTAAAAAAAGAACCTAAGATATAACTGTTCAAAAGATGCATTTGTAGCATTAATTTATTATTTACACGAATCAAAAACCATTTTGCTCTCTAATACTTTTGTCAAACTTTAAAGAAAATTTTAGCATGCACAAACAGATACACAAAAACACTGTATATGAGAAAAAAAAAGGTTTTTATTAGCTGTTCTCCTTTTTGACAAATGGAATGAATCAAGTTGGCAGATTATGTACATAATTGAGTCAAAAATGTGTTAGAAAGCCAAAATGACAAGTTAGAGAAGCAATCTTTTAGAAAACAATCATCTCCGAGTAATTTAAGAAAGAAAAGGTGTATGCTGTCAGCACGCCCCTTGGTGGAGAGTTAAAGGCTTGTGTTAGAGAGTGGTAAAGCAAATCTCTCTTCAGCTCTGGGCAGTCGACAAGTTTACACACATGGAGGCAAGAATCTCCTAGCCTCTAACGTTTACAGTTCATGCTAACTCTGACATTTTCACAATCCCAGGTGAAAACAGAAAGAGAAGCCCTCTCCTCCGCTTCTCGTGTCAAAGACTATTGCTTTTAGAAATCATGCACGTCACATGAAAAAGTAAATATGACATAACTACACAGGAGAGCGAGAGATAGCAGAAGACTACAAACTGCCAACTTGAGTTTTATTTCATATTGTTTGAGCAGATGCAAATGGAACACCACCATTCAGCCCGTGTGTCCTGCGTGTCAGTGTTTTTGCATAAAACAAACCATTAACAACAAAAGTGATGGTGGTAAAAGTAAAGGAAAATATATATTTATATATCTATTTATATTTATTTTTATATACATACACGCATATTCATACGAGTGTATGTTTGACATTATAAAGAAAATAATTCCCATAGGTGTGGAGTTTAATTAAAGCTCAATATAGACTTTGTTATAACAAAATAGGCAGTATACTGAGGGTTGAATATACATTACAATTTATACTCTCTTATTTGCATTTTGCATTTGTTTCTTTAATAAGAATATGTCATCACCTGGATTTGAAAGATAATTGTAAGCTGTTCCTTTTCACCTCACCTACTCCCCATTTGCACCTTGATTAAAATGTACACAGATTGTTAAGACAAATAGACATTTAATATAAAAAGAAGAACTGTTGTGCCAAATGTTTTTGTCCTCTTTGTGCAATTGTGACAAAACTGATCAGCTGCTTAAAATTAGTGGACTGCTTGATTTTACAAGATCAACGAGAGAAAACAGAAGTAATATGGTGGCTGCAGTTCACGTAGCTCGAAAACATAAGTTAACTGAAAAAGAATAATTCAAAACATGCTCTTAATGCAAAAACGTGCAAAGTGTGGCTTTATGCCTTTTCAGAGACAGACATGAAAGCGTTAACTTCTGATCATATATGGAAAAAGAACAAACCAAAATGTATATAATGCATTAACTCATTGGTTTTCCTTCAAGCAAGTCACCTCCCTTAAACATTAAGGAATCTGTACCGTATAATCTGTCCAGTAAGTCGTTGGTCAGGCATGTCTCCCCCGACCGGAGGATGAAATGCGGAGATTGGGATGCGAGTTCTAGACAGCAGTTTCAAAGAGAGGCATAAGAGAGAGAGGTGGCCGTGAGACCACCATGACCCCAAGCCCATCCAAAGAAAATGTATTTCCTATGCTCAGGGGTCAAAAAGCCAATGCAAGCAGCAGGCCAGGTTAGTGTAAAAAAAATAAAGAAATAAGAAAAAAAAACTACACTAAAATAAGGTTTATTTGTCTCCAGCCATCTCACAATTTCTCTTTGACAGGTACCCAGATGAACGTCCCAGACTGCTCCTCGATGATCTGCTTAACCTGGTTGTAGATCTCTTCTAATGTGTCCCCTTGTACAATGGCTGAAGGAATGATTAGATGAACATCATTAAGTATTAAGTATCATACATCTCCTTGTTCAATGGAAAAAATATTTCTCAAAAAGTTCTCAGGAAACATGGGACTAGATACAGTCGGCCCACAACGATTTGGTAGCAAATGCTGTCACTCTGTAGTAGTATTTGGAAATATTTAATAAAATAAATACATAATAGTTGTATTATAAGCAACAATTATTTTCACGGTCAATGTCCATTGCCATTAATGTAATGATGTATGAAGCACACCTCATACAGAAATCACTTCCAAACCAAGCAGCACTTTTTATTGGACAATGTGTATTGCGAAGTCTATGCGAATTAAGCTAGTGTTGCTACATTTCATGTTTATATTGTTACAGCAGTATAAAACTCAAAAATCTTTTGTGTAAGCACTAATACAAAGAACACCAAATGTAATTTGCACTGAGTTTGTTTTTTTAAAGGTCTGTTCCCACTTTTTAACTCAAAATGATTGCTTCCTTTTTTTAAACGCAGAGTACGGCTTCGTTGCAGGACAGGTATACATGAAAATGCAGAAAGTTCACTCTACTGTTCTCACCGGTGAAGTGCTCTTGGAATTCCTGCTCCAGTTTCATGGCTCTCTCATAGGTCTTCCTGCCTTGCTCCTCCATCAATCTTTTATTCATCTCTCTGTGAAGGACACAGAGGACATATAACTAGTGCCAATCAGTCAAAAATAATCAAGGTGTAGCATTTATTGTGTGTTTGACAGTAAAAGTAACATACAAAATATTCTCCACCGATTTGGGTTTCACGAACACCGCAATGGGGAAGAGCTGTGCTAACTGGAGTCGCTTGATGGCATTGCCTGAGACATCCAGAATGCAGTGCTTGCCCTTAAAGAACAATGAAAAACAGATCGTCATGCGAGAAATGAGAAAAATGGTGCACAATGCAGATCTGAAGGTCAGCATGATACTCTCTTTTTATTACTGCAATAATTTCCTTTATTACTTCCTAACAAGTTGAACTCTTTCACCTTTTCTGCAACCTCTCGCACTGACTGCACGCTCGTCCCATACAGGTGGTTGTTATATTGGCCGGCCTCGATGAACTTGTGATCTTGAATGTCTTTTTCCATTTGTTCCCGTGAATTAACAAAATGGTAGTCTCGACCATCAACCTCGTAGTCTCGCTTAGGTCTAGTCGTGTCTGGTCAAAGAACAGAAATTACCATGAAAACGACGCAGATGGTATGAAATTCTGCAGAAGAAATGATAAAACCATGGTTATGTACTCACGGGGAACACATGATCCAAACTTGTCCGGGAACTCCGAGATTAGATCGTCATTGATCCGGTCTTTCATGGGTCCAAGGATAATCACCGGACGAGCATAACTCACTGTAAACCACAATAATAACCATACAATCGGTCCTTACAATCGATCAGTCAAGCAGAATTACACACCGACACAGTTAAATGAAGATATATGAACCAATCCACCAAAATATAAGAAAGCCATTATGATAGACACTCACCTTCCTGTTGCGTGACTGTCTCATACGAGAGGACATACTCTTCCTGTCCACCTAACAGAGACAGAAACACTGATATAAGCTCAAAGGTTATTATGTACTGTGTAAATCTGATGTTGAAATGCATTTCTGTTGCATTCATTGCTATTCATTTACATTTCAAACATATTACTTGGTCACCCTATGCTTACATGCTTTTGTTTTCAACAGTAGTCTCTAATTTTCACTCACTGTTCAAACGAGATTTAAGAGCCATGTAGCATTAAAGTTCAAGAGGTTTTTCAGACCACTCGAAGTGAATGACAGGCCAGTTACAAAACTGTTGAAAGGCACTGACTGTACAAATGACTGTGATTGTTTTTTCAAGGTAATATTCCAGGTCATAATATTCTGCGTACCCAGTATGATCACTAAGCAAGGTACACAGATAACCAGCACCTGTTTTATTACATGAAACTACCATGTATGGCAAATCACATAACTAGCTTATGAACTATAAAACCTAGAAGAGTAAAGTGAGCTTCTGCTGATTTAAATCAATGCAATGTGTTGCAATTATCACATCTTTTGCTGCTGCATTTTTAAACAAGCTATTTTAAGATTAATATTTCTTTATATGAAATATCAAAATTAAACTGTTTGTGCATACAATGTTGCTCTTGAATAGTACACATCTTTCAACTGTGTGTGTGCATATAACATAAAAGGAAAGCTGAGGGAACAATGGGAATTAAATACTCAAACTGATGAAACGGATGACAACGTGATGAAAGGAAATAAAGGGGAACACAAACTTACGGTAACTACTTTCACTATCGCTGGCATTAGAAGTTACATGCTCTGAAACCATAAAAAGGGAAAATGAACACCACAGACAGAAAAACAAGCTTTGCAGGAATATAATAAACAGAATACTAAGTGCGGTCACCAGCAGATGGCAGTGTTAAGAACCTGTGCAGGACATGACTCGGAGGCTTTGAAGCTGATCTTGTTTTGCTCGGTTTATCACAAAATTGCTTGTACAAAATGATTTTGGTAGTTTTATCAGTATGAAACATTTCAAATCATCTAATAACCTCTGAATGCATGTAAGAAACTTTTAAGGGGTCTTAACACAGTCATGGTGCGCTGAACATTGATGGACAGAGGGGCTCCACTCCACCGCCTAAAAGAAGTCTAGAAGTCTACACACAAATACTAAACATCCAGGAAACATGGAAGATTGTACATAACTTCACATTATATAAACCATGCTGATCTCAACCCCCTCATGTTCTGTTGTTCTGTTTTCACACTACCTAACGTTCAAAAGTTTAGTCATTTGTTTTGTTTATATTTTATTTATTGTAAAAGTAATACCATTATTCAGCAAGCATACAAGGATATATTAAAATCTATTTCAAATGACAGTAAAAAAAAATTATGTTGAAAAAAAGCTGTTAATTTAAACTTTCCATTCCTTAAAAAAAAAAAATTGCTTTTCTATGACAGAAATAAATTACATAACATATTATATATAATAATATATTATATAAAATATTATATATAAAAATGTATATAATATATTAAAATACTGTATTTTTGAGCAAATAAATGCAGTACTGATACAATAATTCTTTCAAAAACATTTGAAATATTACTGACTCATCCCTAAAAAAACTTTTAAAAGTATCTGCTTTCTTTCCTTCATATTGTTTTAGGGTTTTTGATTTGAAAGTACGTAGATATTTTTGCAGATTGTTATATCACAAAGACATGCATTTAAACAAAAAACAAAAAACCTTGGGATTGTAGTTTGAAAGAAATCAAAATAAAAAACTGAAGGGAGTGTATCTTTGTGTCAAGATCAAACAGAACACGAGCATTAAATTCCTTTCTGACTATGGCATTATTTGCATTTGTCCCCAAAAGCACATATCAAACTCATCTCCCAAAGCAAAATTACAGCAGTAACTACATTTTTACATATTCAGAAGAAAATATAATCAGTGCAAAACTTGCTCCAATGCTAAGGTGTTGTGGATGATGTCCAAGGTATTGCCACGCAGATGCTAGGCTAGGAGGTTGCTTACTGGCAAGTTAAAAGAGCCCACTCCCCAAGCCCTGACCACTTTTCTGACCATTTTGTCTTTCACCAGGATAAAAATAACATGTGCAACTGCTTAGTGTGGGGAATAAATGAAGGAAAATATGTGAGTTACACACCAACATTTAATACTTTGGGTTAGGCATTTGTTCAAAGCCCTAAACCCGGGGTTCCCAGGGTTTTTTTTGTTAGCCGAAACCCTTAGAACTAATATATTGAATTGAAGCATCCTTCAACATTATAATTTGCATGTTCACAGTTCTCTGATGTTGGTAAACCGTCACAACATCCAATGAAACAGCTAAAATATCAAATCTATTTTAGTGTATGCAAATTTCCAATGTGGTTACATTTCTTATTTTTCATATTAATTTTTACAGTATATTCCTTGTGAGTAATCCTTTATGATTATTTTATTGTTATGTTATACTCATCTTACATATTCATATTATTCACATTACTGTTTTATGTTACTCATATACTATTAAGTTTTATTCATTTTTCTTCTTTATTACTGTTCTTTTCTTTATATTCCATTGACAGTATATTTTTCTTTATTTGACATCAAATGTACATTTTGTTATCCTTAAGGGATGTTTGAACAGGATGTTGGAAACTTAATTCTCTGCAGAATATTTTTGATTATATGCAAGGATGTTTGCTCAATTTGTTTTAAGATTATTATACGTACTTACATTTAGATTATACTCTCCAATACCAATTTTGACAGAATATACTCAGTATATTCAGTTTTAGGTTTTGTATTGATTGTAAATATTTTTCTATCTTTTGGATTATTATTATCATCTGTGACTGTTGTATTTATAATTTTCAAAAAATATAACATTTTACTTAAAGACTTTGCCTGCCTGGCAAACTAACTTTTAATTTGAAAGCTATTGGAAATAGTTACATTTAAGGGTGTTATGATACAAATATTTATTTCTTAATTTTTTTCTTTCAAACACTTGAGCTTTTAACATGTTAAATCCTCAATTTTTTATTTTGGCAGAATACTGGTTTTGCTCATTTTGGTAAAACATTTTGGAAAATCAAAATATAAAAAAGTAATGCAACAGACTATATCACAGTCTTCCATGATTTCATAAGATATATCACTATTAGGTTTATTTCAGTTTTCAATTATGTTGCACAATTTGTTTATTTTTATGTTCCATTCAATTGAATTACTTTTTAATCAACTCACAAACCCCTTGCAGTTCCCGCACAAACCCTCATTTAGGAAACCCTACACCAAAGAATGAAATATAATAATCACCATGATTTAATCGATGCATTTATAATGCACATTTTGTTAAAGGGACAGTACACCCAAAAATGAAAAACTCCCTAACATCAAACCTGTACAACTTTCTTTCTTCTGTAGAACATAAAATAACATATTTTGAAGAATGTTTGTAACCAAACAGCTTCAGTTCCCATTGACCTCCATTGTATTTTTAGCCCATTCAATGTAAGTTAATGTGAAATTAAACCGTTTGGTTACCAACATTTTTCAAAATATCTTATGTTCTGCAGAAGAAAGGCATACAGGTTTGGAAAGACATATTTTGGGGTGAACCATCACTTTAAGCAATACTCTATTATATTATTGTCACTTTTGTAAAACAACATAAATTATGCCATTTCTATAAATTAGTAAATTATGAAAGAAAATTCATTTTTGGTTGAACTATCCCTTTAAGAGCAGTAGACTTAACATGTTTAGAGGAAAAAGCACAACAAAGGAACTGAACATAGCACAGCTCTGCAAAGCTTGTGTTTTATAGCCCTCTAGACACAACACAGGTTGCAGACGCAATACAATTCTAACCAAACATCACTGCTAAAGGTGCAAAACAGATTTCTGGGGAACAAAGGGAGTTTGGTGGGCCGGTGGAGTACTGTGCGTCTGCTGTTGCCTTTGTGGACTTACTCAAGCCTTTGTCGTCACTCAGGTCCTGTGAAGCAGTCAGCAGAGAGCACGGAGCAAGAGAAAACCACAAAAATAACAATGATTACTGGAACAACACATCACGTTTTACCAATGAACATTGCTCCTGCCTTGCAACAAACCCAGATAAGTAGACTTCAATGGTTTTCAGTGGACATTCTGTCCCTACATCAGCTCAGATCTACCAAATTTGCCGTCACTTTTAGGGTTGTTGCAGAAGCAAGAGTTTTGTTCAGTGGTGCTGGCGTTGCCGTTGCCGCGTGTGGCACTAGCCTGCCCTGTACACGCTTAATGTACTTACGGTCCACATCACTCGTTTCCTGTTCACTGGGGTCCTTGTTCTTGTAGAAAGGGAATTTTCGAGAAAAGAGGTTCTTTTTACACTTGTCATTGAGTGAATGCTGGGAAGGAGGAGAGGGAGGGATGGAGGGGGGAAGGGAGGGGGGGGGGGCAAAAAAGGAAGAACAGATGGAATGGTGTTGGGTGTCTAGTTGAAGTATGAACAAATGCCAAACTTAACAGATGCCCATGTTATTGACTCTATAGCCACCGCCATCCAATAAAATTATGCTGGAATGACAAAAATCACTAATGTGAGAACTTATAAATAGATATTAAACCAGATCTTGGTTTGGAGATGGCAATAGACACAGTAGAGTTTATGAGGGATTACTGAACATCAGATAAATTTAAAGCGTAACGGTTAGCAAGGTGGATTTATAGCACAAATGCAAGGACATGCAGACCATGCTCCTAAATACGCTAGTCGATTAAAGTTAGTAATTGGCATTGATCAAAGGGTTTGGACAGGAACAAAGTTACAACACACTTGAAAAGATGGACAGATGAGTAATGTGCAGGAAGAGAAAGAGACATCAATGGCAAGCGTATACATCTTTTTGTTCACTGACATATTCATGCACTCATGCTGCATTAGTGAATGCAGTTGAAAATGCTGAGACAGTGAAGAGTGGATGATGAGTTGGTCTGGTGCAATACTGCTGCAAAGACTAAAGAGTTATTATCACTAGGACTGGGCAATACATATTGAATTTTGACAATATATTCTGTGGTCATAGAAAATGAATCAAACATTGTGAATATTGCCATGAGTTTACTGTTTGGCTGAAACACACACACACACTCACACGTGTATATATATATATAATTTTTTATTATTAAGTCAGAGCAAGTATTTTAATACTGTGATATATCTCGAATGACATCAAAATGCTGACAAATATTGTTATATTTAATACCATTATAATACAGTCTATACTATCTGTGACGAGTGGGGCGGGGCCGAGAGACGTGGAAACAGGAGCGAGGCCGGTGGAGTGATTGGAGATGAGCGACACCTGCTCGACCCACCGGTCTCGAGTCCCACAGAGGAGAAGGAAGGATATAAAACAGGAGCGACGACAGTGAAGGACGAGAGAGGACCAGGCCTGGGCTTTAGTTTGTGTTTGGTTTTTATTTGTGCGCGGCAGTCGTCCGCGAGGGGCTGATGCGCTGTTTTGTGTTTATTTTATTATTAAAGTAATGTTTGATTGTCCGCCGGTTCCCGCCTCCTTCTTCCCGATGATTATGAAGTTTGTATCGTTACACTATCGTTCATGTTTGGGGTTGGTAAGATTTATTTTTAAATTTTTCTCTCTTATGCTTATGCAAAGAAGCATTTATATGATTAAAACATACAGTACAACAGAAATTATTTCTGTTATGGCAAAGCTAAATTTTCAACAACCATTACTCCATTCAGCAGTTTCAAAAGATTCTTTAGAAGTCATTCGAATACTGTATATATTTTTTTATGATTTTTAAAATAGAAAATTCAAAAGAACATTTATTTGAAATGGAAATATTTTGTGGCACTGTATAAGTCTTTACTGTCATGTTTTGAACTTAATAATGAATTGAATGTGTCCTTGCTGAATAAAAGTATTATATATATATATATATATATATATATATATATGTGTTTTTTTTTTTTTTTTTGCCATATTGCCCAGCCCTAATAGTCACATGCGGTTAAGAATCCTCTCACAGGAGAGAATAGTGAAAAAACATACAGGATTAGTACATTACAATACAGTTAAAATGGATCTGAATTCATTTCACAAACAAACTTTCAAACAAGCATCTCATTCATGAAGAATGATTCATCACTTCACTGCTTTGTTAGAGTTTACACTTGCCAGCTGTTAGTCATCTTATGTGAGAATATTTTGGGCTTTGGAAAAGTCACAAGAGAAAGGTGCAACAAAATGTTTCTAATGCTGTACTTCTTGTTAGCACTTTTCATCTCAAATTAGCATAAAATAACAATGTTTAAAAATAGGCTACAAGGCGTGTTCCTAATGGTTTCTGATTTCTGTCAAATTAAGGTCAGCATGACTAAGTAAACTAAATACATTTTTTTTTTTTACAGAAAAGGCCCATTTATTATGTATTAGTCTATAAACAGCTGCTTTTTAAAGGCATTAAAAGCCTGTTTGTGTCATGCCAGACATGGTAAATATTTGAGCAGCAAATACTTACCCCTTTGTCTCGAGACTTGGAGTTGAATTTAACCGTCTTTAACCTGGCTCTTTCTTTTCTCTCCACCCTGAAGACATTAGGACAGTATTTTCACTGTTAATACACAACAACTGTCCTGAGTTCATTATGTACATGTGTATAAATTAAAAAAAAGTATGTTGAGAAATGTATGAAGCCAAAAAAAATTTAGCTTTTTGCAAGGACAAAGATATTGTTGTAAGACATAGTTGTCTTGAAAAGGAATAAACGTGGAATATGCAATATTTATCCCCATATTATCCTTAAAATACATGTTTTTATGTTTGACTGGTAACATTCACCAGACGCTGATCTGACATGCTTCTTAGGGAGAGTTTACATTAGACGTTTTCTTCCAAAACTGTGCTTTGACGGATCTACAGTAGATGACATCTAACCTCCAAAATCCAAATATGTTGAAGTATCATGAAATATGACGCAGATCAGAAACTTTGACCAAGAGAAATCCCAACTTGTTTCCAAAAATACAGAGCATTGCTGGCTTTCCCCTGTGCTTCAAGACCAAGCATCATCAGTAGAGAGACGAGACAGGCACATTTTTAGAACGAGGTGAGAATTCAATTATCAAGTTTCTATCAGCATACAGTAGAGAGAAACTCTCACAGCATCACACATCAGTGCTGAAATATGAGGCTCTAATTAGACATGGGCGACAGTAAACCAGACTTTGGCCAAAATAGAGTAGACTTGTTTGCATCTTTGTAATCTAAATACAATAAAACACGTTTTTTACTCATAACATCTTATATTTCATCTCAAACATTCTGTCAGTTTAGTAACCAAATATCTGATAATACTTTATTAGGGGCAAAACTGTTGGTTGTGGTGGAAAAGTCGTCAAGACTAATGTGCCATTGTAATTTTTGATAACTTTGATCTTTTCCACACAATATATAATGAACGCTTTTATGATTATTTGACTCTTCGTTTAAATCCTGGGAATGTTTAAAAGCAGCAAAAATAAATAATGAAGGCATAGAAGTCTCCAAGCAGACTTAAAAAACAAAATGAAATAAAATAAAATCCCTGGGACATAAAAGAAATGCTCTTGATTGAAGAAACACCCACATTCTTCAAATAGTTTTTTATCTCTAGCGGCGGAGTCAAAAACACTCATCACACAGAGAGAAGAATTTCTTTTACTTCAGGTTTTATTTATGCAAGCATATATAGTCTCAAATATGATCATTCTTGGATGCCATTGTGCAGATGTATGTGTGCTCATTGCTCATTATTATAAATGAATAATGCACGGCAATTAAACCAAAATGAAGAAAGGCAGTGAACTGAAACGGAAGACATTGTGAAAGAAACATTAGTGGAAAGACTATGAGTCGTGGGTAATGTGGCATTAAACACACAATTGTGTTAATCACTGTAAAGAGAGTTAACTGAACTATATTTCTACAGTATGCTCAGTGTGCTCTGGAATGCATGGGGGCACAGCCTACCTCTTCTTACTGGGAATGACGCCCATCTCCTCCATCTCACCATCTGGAGTCACATGCCGCGCTTGCCACCACTCCTCGTCCGAAGCATTCAGGACATGTAGGATGTCGCCAAAGTGGAAGTTCAGCCCCTGACTGGGCAGGCCGGAGTCTTTCGTTATGTCATAGTCAAACAGGGCTCTGGAAGAGTCAGAATTTAATAAAAGTGTATTAATGAATATATATTTTAAAATATGTTTTTGCTTTTCAAACACCCATTTTCCATTAGTAGGACAAACTGATAATCCAACCCAAAACTCATGTTATTGGTTGTGCTAATGCTGCAAAGTAGGGCTCGGCGATATATCTAATGATATGATCATGCGCATCTAGTCAGTGAATCTGGTCCCGTGATTACCACTAAATCGCCATCACCTGCTTTCAAATGGAGCGGCATTTAATAGACAAAGCAGTAGATCACTGACAAGCTACGCAATATCGCGTTCTTTATCCCAGATGAATCGCCTTCGATAATGAATGCGATATTGCGTAGCTTGTCAGTGATCTACGGCTAAGTCTATTAAAAGCCACTTCATTTAAAAGCAGGTGATGGCGATTTAGTGGTAATCACGGAAGCAGATTTACTGACTAGATGTGCATGATCATATCGTTAGATGTATCGCCCAGCCCTACTGCAAAGTTTGACTGGTCTGGGTGTTTAAAAAAAAAAAAATCTATGCTAGAATAGAAACATGTATTTTAAAAAAGCACTTCAGTTTTAGAGAAGCAGTAGCAAGAACAGCCTTTATTTTAAAGGTCAGAGAGAAGGTAAAATTGGGGCATGTCAAACAAAATCACGATTTTCAGGGGGAGAATAAAACCTTTTCTTAAAAAAAGCCCAATAAATCAGACAGCAAGAAAAGCCTCTAGAGTCTAGACTGTGCATACATGAGATTCTTTGAATATTAAACAACAATAAAGACCATTATCTAGCCTAATGCCAAAGTTATTATTATTATTTTTTAATCTTATAAAGCAATTCTTTCATTTGCCCACAGACCGATTCCCTGAGATGTTAAGTAGGCCACTGCTGTTCTTTGCATGTGTGCATGTGCATTTAAGAGAACTGGAGCTGAAGTAACTAGCTGCCCAAGCTCTTGACTAGCTTATCTCTGTTTCCTCATCAATAATGAAGCACTTCCAGGAGGAAGCCAGGGCATCTGAGAAGCTTATGGGGCTTTAAGGAACATACAGACGCCAAAGCCTTCTTTAACCCCTAAAAGCAAATAAAGAACCCTTATTTAACTCTTCAGCAAATGATGCAAATGATTTCTGTGCGGTCTTAATCTGCTTAGAGGTGTAATAGGCTAAATTTGTATCCTTGTACAGTTGAAGCAGAGACCTTCAGAGTCATTATAGGAAATATTATAGAAAATGGCTACAGCAGACTGAAGATTAAAAACTCAATCTGAGTTATGAGGTTTTAATGTAATATCCGATCATAAAACTGGTGTCTCTTTCAGACAGCTCCAAATTAGGTTTTAACTATGACAGCCAGTGGAACAATTAAATACTTTTAAATGCATTTACTAGACACTTACTAGAAAATATAACTGATTTATGTTTTCCTTGAGTCATGAAAAAGGCCTAATTATATAATTTCTTAGCACTACATGATCTACATGTGCCCAGTGGCCTAGTCAATCTTGACTCTGTGTCAAAAACATGCTGTAGGATATATAAAGCCAAAGATGACTGCAGCTGTACCTACATCCTTGCGTGATTTTAAGCGTCCATCAAAACAAGCTACAATTACATTGCCACAAAAGCTTGTGTTAGCATACATCTTTCAGAAAAAGTTTGCAAAAAACCAAACTAGAGCAAATAGCGTGACTGCAACATACACTTTAGAGGCAGGGTATTTATGGAAGCGCTTCTTACTCTTCATTTCCATCCCTGTTTGTTTCCATTAATCATTCATTATATACACTTACTATGTAAAACGTTCTGCTCTATGTCCTTCAGTTAATTTTAGATTAGATTTCCTGTTAAAATAATGCTATTTTTCTTATGATGACCCATTTGACTAATATTTTTCAGAACGCATACATAAATATGGGAGTCCGTGAACACAGGAAGGTAGAAAGGAGGACTTTCTCCAAAAACACGGCAAACTTTTAGTTAATACAACACTGTCTCGCCTCAGTGTTACTGCCTGGAATGCTGTGATTCAATCTACTGTGTAACCACTGGTTTGAATGTTCTGAAAGCAGCAAAAAAAACAACAGGCACACTTCAGAGAATGACATTTTCACATAAGGGGCCGTCTATGACGCATTCAGCGGCAGACAAAACAATATACATAAAAAAATAAAAAACCAGGTGATGGCTGGTCAAATAATAATGAAAGCCATAACAAGATGTCCAATTTTTACAGGGTTTTACAGATGGATTGTGAACTATGTAAACATTTAGGTTTTATTTATAGACATTACACCCCATTGTGTCCATGTACCATATGAAGCCATCAGTGAAAATGCTTTTATTTTGCATTATTATAAATTTTTCAAAATCACACATTATATTGCCAGCATGAAATTTAGCTTCTTTTTTTTTTTTTTTTTTTTAAGTAAAATGTAAAACTGGATCTTAAATCTTAGATTCTACATATAAAATAATAGTATTTATACAGTAATGATAAAATGGTAGAAAATACTGTAAAACTGTATATACTACATACTATGCAAAGAGCTTTTTTGCAGAAGTGCCACAGTCCTGTGTTGATCTTTGAGGATTAAGGACCTACAGTAAGCATGTTTGGAAGATCAAATGTAACTAGTGGTGATTAGTAAAAGCTCACCTTACATACAGGGTCCTCTTCTGACTAGTCCGCAATGAGCCGGAGCCTGAACTAATACTGCTGTTCATCATCTGCTCCCGTAGATCATGGATTTTGGCTTCAAATCGACTGTACTCTGTTAGAAACACAGAAAACAACATTACACATGCTGTCCTGCTGAGGAGAGATATACAACAAGGAAAAAACCCTCATACACCTAGAGCCTCAGGGTGGATCGGTAATATCGATGGAGATGGAAGAAAAGAAAAGTCAGACAGAACGAGAGAGACATACATAGATGTGTGGTTTAGAACATTTGGAGAAAGTATAGGACCTCTGTTTGAGGTCTGTCAAGTGTGAGCATCACAAATGCAGAAATACAAAATTGCAGACAGATGCATCAACATACGCACAGCTGTGCAAGCCATAAAGTGGTAAAGAGAACAGATATGTTAAGATAAATCTTATTTAATGAGATCTATCCAGTGAATTCATCATCCATTCCCAGGACTCAAACTGCGTGAGGAAGGTTTGCTCACGCTAGACTGAAACAGTGAAAAGGTTCATGAATTACTCAGTGGTTTAACCCACTTAATGCTTCTGCTCTTTCCCTATGTTTGACCTTAGAGAACGTAGGAAAGACATTTAAGATATAGAACAAGAAATGCTGACATTATAGCCGGATGAAGACCTCATGACAGGTTTGAATAATCAAGAAAGTCTTACTTTGAAGTAAAAGTCAAGGAGGAAACTCTTAACCAAATCTGTTAAATATCCTATATATATATATATATATATATATATATATATATATATATATATATACGTATAAACTCAAACTAAACATCAAATCAATGCACAATAAAACACTAACTCTCCTTTCACTGAACAAATGAAAGTTCAATTAAGTTGAAAGTAAATCAGCATACTTACAAGCTCTTTTCTCAGAGCCACGCAGGAGTCTACAGTGAGCGAAAGTTTCCGAGCGTTTGTCTCCGTGTCTGTCTCTACCCCTCCATGTGGGAGTCCAATTGTGTTGTGGTGCTGAAGGACAGCTCCAAATCACACACAGCTGCTCTCCCTGCGTAAATGTGTGTTTGAGCGCGTGTATGTGCGCGTAACTTGCCTTAGTTGGACGCTTCCACGCAAAGCCTCTCTGAGCATCTACAGCACAGCAACATAACAGATGCTAATGGACTAAACGGTGCTTGAATTGCTCACTCACCCCTCCCTCCCCTCTCTCTCTCTCTCTCTCTCTCTCTCTCGCTCTCCCTTTCTCTTCTTGTTGAAGTCACAGCCCTAGCCCATGTTGGCTTATTTAGCACAAAACCGTGCATTCATTTCACCAAGCAAAACAAAGGAAGTAAATATGAACAGAGAGTGAACCGACAACAGGAGATATACAGTAGTAGTGTATTGAGGCATATAATTATGTTTGTATTATTTGTGACCACTGCCTTTCTAAAAAAAGAAAAAAAAAAGTGCCAGATTTACTAAACAGGGCAAATTAGTGATGACTACAATCACACGAAAGCGCTGATGGGAAAGTTCTGTGGGTGATTTACTGACAATGTTCTAATTTAAGAACACAGAAGCAGGCAGACCATGTAACAGCAACAAAAATGAGGCATTATCGCAACCACGTCAAACACACAATGAATTAAAACATGCTTTTGGCCACTGAATAATGATAAACTGACGACCACAAACCTTTGTAAATCAATTTGCTAGTTTCATTTAAAAACTCTCCTCCCATTAATTTTGCATAAACAATGGAAACTCCTATAAATGCATATGTATTAAGGTCAGCTGCTCAATAACTGCGTCAATGCTTTACATGCACTCTTAAAACTAAAGGTGCTTAAAAGGTTCCTCACAGCGATGCCATAGAAAAACAAAGTAAAAGTCTGTAAAACACTAGACATATTTTAGCTAAGCATCTCTGTCTGATGTACACGTATTCCTGTATTGCTGCAGATACTGTACCTGCTGATAAGACAACATGGATATTTCATAAGTACTGTAAAACATTTAAATTATCTTCAATAAATTATCTCTCTGAAATGTTTTCTCTCTGAATTCCCAATTTCCCTATGTAGATCAACATAAGACAATGAGACATAATGGATGCAAACAAGTCTCTGGTGATGAACAAGTCTATAATTAGAAATAGCAGAAATGCAAAGTCATTCATAATGAAGACTGGAGAACATTCATGACTTCTCGCAGAGTCCATGCAGACGAAACAACAGGAAACTAAATGCTAGTACCCCCAGGATTACATTGGTTTGAAAGAATAGTTTAATGAGAGTAATGATGCATGTGCTGCCATAGAACAGTGAAAGGCTTTCATGTTATCAGGAATTCAGAACATTATCGTCATCAATTCTGTGTCAAACAACAAAACAATTAAGGGTCTTTCATAAAGCTTGAAAAAGAAAAAGGAGGCAGAGAGAGGAAATAATATGCTTTGAGTCACGTTTCAAAAGAATGAAAGTTGGATGAATAATCATTAGGAGCTTTTATATTTCGAAATGGCATTAAGGCACATTGGCCAAACCCAAACCAACTGATTTAAATAATTATTATAACAAATGTACAAGCTCCAAAGTTTAACACTTCCTTTATTAGATAAATAGTAATAGCAAAGCCAATAAGCCAATAATTATTTCACGTTATCCCTTTGATAAATGGCCAAAATGTTGTACTATATAGTGTACAGTGCATAAACAAACTATCAAAAAATTACTAAAAACAAATTAATCTTTTTACTGTTTCAAGTAAACTTTGGTAACACATAATGAAAATATATTCAATCAGACATTTAACGTTGTTATTAAAATATATAAAATATAAAATATATTATTAATTATAATAATGTTTGTAAAATTAACTTAAAGTTAGTTTTAGATGATGGCGAAGGAAACACATTTAAAAATCTAATCTTTCTGCCAGTAACTGACAGGGTACAGATATAATATGCTGTACATCCATAATGAAGAGTATCAGCAAAATACTGGTACTGATTGTTAAAAACGCCAAATATCAGCAGCGTGACTTTAAAAATATCTGGATAAAGAAACGTTTGGCCATGGATCACTTTCTTTAAGTTGTGCTATGTAGACAGAATAAGCATTCACAAAATTTTATGAGTCAAATAAAAAAAAAAGACAGCTTTGATCTCATGAATATATAAATTTTAACAAGGTGCGAGAGAGGATTTAGTCTTTGTTAATCTGACTGAGTTTGTCGTCATAGTCGTAGTGTGCGGCGCTGATGTATCTGGCTAAAGCACTTTCATACATAATATTAACTGATATTTTTTAAGGAAGTTTAACTCATTTTTGACATGCAGAAACCAGAGTAAAAGTAAAATTGCTACATGCAATCTAAGCTTTACAGTTCTGCCAGATCTTGCAAAAAAAAACAAGCAACCTGGCCTGACTAAAGTTATATATTAACTATTTATAATATAATAATTATTATTCTAGTATGCACACAGAATATAAAATACATTTCCACATTACTAAGGTAGAGTGAGAGTGTTAGAAAAACATAATTATAGAAATTAGTATCTAATAAATGCCCAAAGTTGCTTATAATAAAGAAAAAAAGTGTTTGTTTCTTTGTTTGTTGAGGTAAGTGAAATGGGTAAATTTCTCCTTAATTCTGTAAATAACTGCAGGGCATGTCACTGAAGCGGGACTTGTGCTTAGCCCAGCTGTGTGTGTGTGTGTGTGTGTGTGTGAGTGTGTGTCAGACACTGATGTCTTTAAGCTCCAGCACAGATCCTCAGAGCCGTTAAATCCCGCTGATCAAAGCAGTCTGGCCCTAAGGGGTTTCATTTCCTATCCAAACACCACCATCAGTCTACATTAAATACTATTTGTTTCAAAAGATGGAGGCTCTGGAATGACTGCATTGCAGTTAAATCATTACACCACAACATCTGTTCTTTAGTTAGACATCTAAAGCATCCTCTGGTTATTGCACTTAATGGAAAACACCATGCAGCACTGACATATTCACTATGAGAAGCCCTGGAGAGTTGACAAGGTCCTCCCTCAGCAGTTCTTCAGCAGCCATTGGTCAAAGTGAGTGCTGCATCTGTGCTTTCCGATGCTTTATTATGCTTGTTGTCACACACTGCATATGGAGAGCAGAGGGAGTTGGATCTAATCTCAGCTCATTCTCCCCACAGGGAGCTGCCTGAACCCTGCTCGCACCTGTGGCCGCCTGATCGGGCACAACCAATCTCCGTCTTGCTGACTGAATACTGGGCAGAAAGAGCATGTTGATGAGATGTCTGGCATTGGAAAGGGATGACAACATACAGATTCACATGGAGGTCGGTCATTTGTCTGTAGCAACTATAAATGTGTATCTTTCAATGCTGTAGCTTGACTGCTGGTCACATGTGTCTCAAAAATGGGGTGAATATTACAGCTGGATTGCATTTTAAAAGCAATTTATGATCAAATGTGTAAAAAAAACTATTATATTGACAATGCAGTATTGAATACGTCCACATATATTTGAACGGAAAGCAGTGATGAGACTTTTCAAACTGACACCCGTAATGTAACTCAAGATGATGATGACAGTACAGTAGGTGCGCTTTTGTTTTTTTTGTTTTTGTTATTTTGGAAAGCTACACTGATCATCTATTCATCAATGGCTATCAATGGAAGATGAAATTGGAATTTTAAACAAACATTTGGGTAAATCAAATGGGTGAATCTCAAACATGTAAAAACCTGTCCACGTAATATTTCAAAACAAAAATGAAAGGAAGGAATGAGAAATTAAAGGGATAGTTCACCCAAAAATCTAAATTATGTAATTAATAACTTACCCTCATGTCGTTCCAAACCCGTAAGATCTCCGTTTATCTTCGGAACACAGTTTAAGATATTTAAGAGTTCAAACAAACCAATATCCCGGAGTAATGCATGCACTCAAACATTACACTGACTGAACTGCTGTGAAGAGAGAACTGAAGATGAACACCGAGCCGAGCCAGATAACGAACAACAGACTGACTCGTTCACAAGTCAAGAACCGGTTGCATCGGTTTTCGGATCACCAGTAGTTCTTTCGGACAGTTTGATTCAATAAACCGGTTGAAGAAAACGGTTCACCGGTTCTTTTGCGCTTGACCTAATGACTTCATTTGCGATGATTGCCCTTGATACAAGCCTTCGGTTTACCCGCGCTCATAACACTAGCACAGAATCAGTTCAGAATCAATCACCAAAACAATCAGTTCGGTTCAGACGCCCTGTGTGTCAGTCTGCTTCACGCTGAATCACACATACTCAGTATCATCAGCTCTTAGGTTCTCGAATCGGATGCGTCTGACAGAAACGGTTCTTGACTTGTGAACGAGTCAGTCTGTTGTTCGTTATCTGACTCGGCTCGGTGTTCATCTTCAGTTCTCTCTTCACAGCAGTTCAGTCAGTGTACTGTTTGAGTACATGAATTACTCCGGGATATTGGTTTGTTTGAACTCAGAGGGAGTGTCAGCCACATTAAAAAAGTTAACAGCTTAAGTCATTCGTGGATTAATGCGTATTGGAGATGCGAACCGTTTAAAACGATTCAGTTCGATTTGGTGAACTGAATGATTCGTTTGCGAACCGGATATGACAAATTGCTTTGTTTTGAACTCTCTCACAACATACACGGAAGAGAAGACAATGCTGAATAAAGTCGTCGTTTTTGCTATTTTTGGACCAAAATGTATTTTCGATGCTTCAAAAAATTCTAACTGACCCTCTGATGTCACATGGACTACTTTGATGATGTTTTTCTTACCTTTCTGGACATGGACAGTATACCGTACACACAGCTTCAATGGAGGAACTGAGAGCTCTCGGACTAAACCTAAATATCTTAAACTGTGTTCCAAAGATAAACGGAGGTCTTACGGGTTTGGAACGACATGAGGGTGTGGGTTATTAATAACATAATTATGATTTTTGGGTGAACTATCCCTTTAAGAGTTTGTATAAAAAAGTTTAACTTTTTGGTAATAAACATGTTTTAGCATGTTGCTAGCATGCTTATCAACATCTTTCTAGCATGTTTTACCTGTTGCTAGCTTACTTTAACAAGTCATTGGCATTTTGTTAACATGCTTTAACAATGCTAGCACATTAAGCCAACACGATTTAGCACTTGCTAACATGTTTTAACATGGCTAGAACATGTTAGAACATTGTCAAGCCAACATATAAATAAATAAACATTATATCAATTTTGATAAAATTAATAACACAAGTAACAAAAGTGCAAAATAGCTATAATTTAAAGACAGTTGGAAAAACCTAATGAACATTCATGTTTTTAATTGAAATTAAATTAAAAAAGAAAGTGAAATGAAACCGAAACAACCCAAAATAAATGTTTGGACAAATTTAGCAACATTAACCATGGTTTTATTAAAGTAAAAGTGTAATAACCATGTTTTGTTGTTGTTGTTGTTGTGTTTTACCAATTTTGTATAACCACAGTTTTACTTCAAATTCCATGGTTAAACTATGGTTAGTGTAGCAAGATAACAGTATTAACTATAGTAACTATGTTTTATTTTGGATTTATTTGTAGTAAAACCATGATTAAATTTTGTAAGGGATTCCTTGTAGCTGCTAATAAAATCAACAAGTAAAGAGCAGGTCAGGTACTGAAGAAATCTGATTCAAAATGCTTCTGTTTCTCTGCAGTCTATGCTGCGTGATGAAGAGAACTGATTTTGGAATGATTTCCTAATGAAAGACAAGTTAAAGGGCATAGTTGCTCTGTGCTGGCCGTGAACGGAGGAGCGTGATGGGTACAGGAAGCTAGGCTCAGGAGCAACGCTAAGACAACAGCTTTCACCAAAGATGCTACCTAAACACACATACACTCGCTAGGGGTGTGAAAGGAGCTCAGATCACACATACATACACAGACCTGTCCAGAAGCTTAATTTAGACCCTCTCAGACTATCACCAGCCAAAACTCTGAGGGTCATCACTACCCCATTGGTATTTTAATAAACACTGCAGCCAGGCCTGCCGAGCCCAAGGAAAGAAGGGCCAGGCTGGACTCTACTCCTCAGGGTGAAGAAGCTGCTATGAGTCACGACCACAACACAATCCACTAAACTGTGAACATTATCACTTACATGCACATGAAATCATTATCCTCATTTCAAAACTTTGCGGCCGGTAAGGTTTGTTTTAAAAGAAAATGAGACTATTATTCAGCAGAGACGCATTCAATTGATCAAAATGGAAAACAAAGACATTTATTTGCAATAGTTCAAAAGATTTTTAATTCAAATAAATGCTAATTATTTTCTATGTTATTTGAAAGAATCCTGAAAAACATTTCAGTATTCCTTTTTTCCAGAAAAAAATAAAATGAAATAAAAATTAAGCAGCACAAATGTTTATTCTGAATCTAAAGAACTGTAATAATATTAAGAAGAAATGTTTTTGAGCACTAAATCAGCATATCAGAATGATTTCTGAAGGATCATGTGACAGAAGATTAGAGAAGTAGCTGTTAAAAATTCACATTTGGCATTACAGAAAAGTAAAAATGTTAAATATATAATCAAAATGTAAAAAATATATATATATATTTCACAATATTACTGTGCATACTGTATTTTGTCAAATAAATAAATCAAGTCCCACCCAACATTTTCTTTCTTGCCCAATATCAGATTATGGAAGAAAAATGGGTTGCGAATGGCATTTCATGTCAACTTTAAATACACAGTGGCTGTTGACACAAATGACAGGTTTTCTATCAAATCCACAGTTTCACTGCAACTGAGTTTCTTCCCATTATCACAGTCCACCATCCATGAAATGGTTTTCTGCCATGCCCAGCTATAAACAAATACGCATTTGTAGTATTCAGGCTACGCTGCATCTAATCAAGTTTTTCAGCTAAAAGCTAGAGTTTGTGTCTCTTTAATAAAATAGACAAAACACACAAACTTGAAGCAAAGTGTGGAAATTCATTGTGAGATTAAGGCTTAAATCAAGTGTAGGCTACATTTGGTGGTATCAGAATAAAACATGACAGACCTTTATATAATCAACTGAAATAAATAAAAGGACTGAAGCTGTCATGTTACAAAGGAAAGACCCAGAAATCCAGTTCTAAATGGAATCATGCCATAAGAATGTTATTTTATTTATTATTGTTCACATTGAAACATACTGGTCTGTTTGAAATATTGTGAGAGGAACTGCCTACCCACCTTCAGGTCTGTACTGAGCCACGATGGTGACAGTCTGTCCAGCATTCTTCAGTGCTGCAGCCGCCTGTTCGTGCGTTGCACTGCGAAGGTCCACCCCATTTACCTATAGCACACAACGCCAAATCATGCATGCCAAATCATTATTTCAGTAAGATTGAAAAATTATTGACAATGAACAATTGTTAGAGACTGAACAACTTTTTACAAACTGTTAATAATGCAGTGTTCTTACAGAAATGATACGGTCTCCTTTCCTTAATTCTCCACACAGGTCTGCAGGCCCTCCTGCTAATATGAATGAGATGAAGATACCCTCTCCATCCTCTCCTCCTACAATGTTGAAGCCTAGTCCCGTGGTGCCCCGATGTAGGACTATCTTCCTAGGCTCCCTAAAAAAACAAAACCAGCATTTATTAGTTGTGAGTGAACAGGTCGGGAAAACATGCTTACATTCTGACCTACTGTAGACATACCGCAAACTAAATAAATATTACTTAAAAAAAAACCCCCGAAAAGTAATATTTTTAAAACGAAGGATTCAAAACTGCTTTCGGTTATTTCTGTTTTTTTTTTTTTTTATTATTATTATTATTTATGGATAAAGTGTAACTGTATAAGTTACTCTTCATCAAATACATTAATAATCTAATTTACTAACTATTTTAAGTGATAAACTAATAAAGCAAATGAATAAAATAAAATACAAATATAAGTAAATAAAACGTTAACATAAGAAAATCTGAAATGTTCCTATTTAACTATATTAAGTTTAACTTATGAATTAAAATGACTAAGGTTCAAAATAAAATAAACATAAATGTATAAATATATATTTAATTTTTTTTTATATATATTTGAATATAACTTTAATAAATAAAAAAATCAAGCCCAAATTTCCTTACATTAATTATTTGTCACTTAAAAACTATATATAAATTATATATATATAAATTATATATATATATATATATATATATATATATATATATATATATATTATAAGTAATAAAATATATTTTGACCACATCACCGTCTAGTAACCAAAATATTAACTACACAAACTAAAGGAAAGTAAACCAATGTGTATTGCTATCGCAGCAGCATCCCCTTGGCTTAGATTAATTCTTTGTCATCTCAGAATTTTTTTTATTTTTTTTTAAGTTCGAATACATTTGACCACATCTCTCTCTAGTGAACAAAATATGAACTACAGAGAGGAGTCTATAAAGCTGCATCACATTTGGATGTGTATGTACATATGAATGTCTGTAGATGGCAGCAGAGCCTCAGGTTGCTAGCTTTTTAACATTTCAGTGTTTTCAAAACAAACCCTCACTCAACTGACAAAGGCAGAACATCATGACATCAGAACAGTCGCATAAATTTCAGTTATAAAACAGTGTTCTTATACCCGTCCTGTAGAATTAAGTCTTAGTTCAAAGCTTATCAGATTTCACAAAACTGACTTCACAGATTGGTTGGTCATATCATGACGCTAGCTTATGACGTAAGAGGCTGTTTGTTTTTAACATCAATTTGACGCATTTGGTGAATTCTTCCGATAGGAAACAAATCCCCCCGACTAAAGAGGATTAAATATGGTAAAGCACACCAGTCAGTATGTGTGTGCGTGTCCTTGTTACGAGTCCACTTTTCTCTACCAGACAAAATATGGCAGTCTGGCCAAATCATTTGCAAGCAAGCTCTCATAATACTGCTCTCTACTGATGGACAGCTCTTATGAAATGAGCAAACTAATCAGGTAGGCGAGAAGGTGAATAGTCAACAGGACAAATCACAGATGCTATATCTTAATGAGTCAATATCTTCAACAGCTCTCTGGAGGACATTTAAAACTGTCCAACAAATGCTGTGAGTGATCTGTCCTATGTCCCCACTGCTCCGGGTGTGTGCTCACAGTGTGTGTGTGTGTGTGTTCACTGCTCTGTGTGTGTGCATTTCGGATGGGTTAAATGCAGAGCACAAATTCTGAGTATGGGTCACCATACTTGGCTGAATGTCACTTCACACTATTCAATAAAAATGTTCTTGGGAACCAGGTCCTCAACCAGAGTGCCTCAGCAAACTTCCAAAGGGGCCACAAAATGACTTAAAAAATAAAGGGTAAAGAAGCATTATATTAAGACAATTTCAAATCAAGAAATAATGTTGTAGAATGAGTATCTTGAGAACCAAATCAGCACATCAGACTCAATTCTAAGGAAACATGTGAAGACTGGAGTAATGACTGCTGAAATATCAGTTGTGCCATTACAAGAACAAGTAAAACTTTCAAATATATTATAAAAGGAAATAGCTATTTTACACTGCAATCGTATTTCACAATACCTTTTTTTATTCTGTATTCTTAATCAATTAACAGACTCCAAACATTTGACAAGTAATGTACAATACACAGTAATGTATTTTCAATTCATATTAATTTAACTTTGAATTCTGTGATGTTAGACTGACAGTTAAAGGTGTGCAGCAATACTGGAGCATATGTTGAAGCCAGCCAATCAAAGTACAACTGGCAAGTTTGATAAAGTTAAAAGTTGAGTTTATAGTCATTTGAGTTCAAGTCATTGTTGTAGGGCTGCTCGATTATGGCAAAAAGCATAATTACGATTATTTTGGTCTTTACATGTCTGTGCTCTGAGAGCATATATCTTCTTGAGGATTGAAAACCTGAATAAATCTAATATACTTAAATCAAGCACGTCCCATTTAGCAAAAGTCACGTTACATGATTTTACCGGGAATAATTAAATAATCGTTTTATCGTGATTATTGTATTTTCATAATCGTTGGAAGGCTAAAATCGAAATCAGAAATGTTTTTTGATTAATTGCACAGCCCTACATTGCCGTGTGCAATATTCCTCACATGGCTAGACATAACAAAAAATTCTTGAAACTCAGTAAAAGGGAATAAAGGGGATATAACCTCAAAAACCTGATACGACTTTCATAAGGGCAGTAACAGCAAAATGAGGCCAGACACACTAACTTCCAAGACTAATGTGAGGAGTTGTGCATGAGTGTTCTATATAGTTTGTTTTGTAGTATATAAGCTAAAGCCAGAACCATTATGCAGATACTGTATAAAGTATGTACTAAAAATTCCATTAACCTTGGGCAGCTTATCTTATGTGTAGAGAAACGCTATTCTCTTTCAACCTCATATCTATTCAGAATTATAGAGCTGTCTTCACACCATGCTACATGTAATGAAACTTATATAGCATTATCTTCCAAAATTCAGGGGGATGATACAGAGAAAAGACTAGTCGGAAAACTAAAAACAGCCCTCGAAGTAAGAGAGAAAAAGTAATGAGAATGAGTGTGGACAAAGGATATGCCTGCATAAAAGCAGTTTGAAAGCAAGTTATGATCTGTATCAACTTTCATTTGAAACAAATGACCATTTCACTTCGCAAGGTCAAGGAATCGTAACAGGAACGACCTGATAGACGACCTCTGAAGCAAAAGCCCTCAAATGTGAAATTATGGTAAAAGGATATCATGATCATGAAGACAAAGAAATTGGCTCACCTTGTGATCTCATCATCTCCCAGCATGCCTTTTGAGATAGGGGAGTACCGAGATGGGGTGGCGGGGGTTAATGGCTGACTCAGATAGCTTTGGGTGCTGATATGGTCCTCCATGTGTTGGGAATAGGCTGAAAAACCAAAACATGATGAAAGCTCATTTAACAATGTTCATAGAGGTCAGGACAGAGAATCACTCCACTCTGTGAAGAATTACATATACAACCCGAATTCCGGAAAAGTTGGGACGTTTTTTAAATTTTAATAAAATGAAAACTAAAAGACTTTCAAATCACATGAGCCAATATTTTATTCACAATAGAACATAGATAACATAGCAAATGTTTAAACTGAGAAAGTTTACAATTTTATGCACAAAA
Source organism: Carassius carassius (assembly GCF_963082965.1). Taxonomy (NCBI): domain Eukaryota; kingdom Metazoa; phylum Chordata; class Actinopteri; order Cypriniformes; family Cyprinidae; genus Carassius; species Carassius carassius. Next base: position 15,362,253 of record NC_081771.1, read on the forward strand.
TGAGCTCATTTCAATTTTGATTTCTGCTACAGGTCTCAAAATAGTTGGGACGGGGCATGTTTACCATGGTGTAGCATCTCCTTTTCTTTTCAAAACAGTTTGAAGACGTCTGGGCATTGAGGCTATGAGTTGCTGGAGTTTTGCTGTTGGAATTTGGTCCCATTCTTGCCTTATATAGATTTCCAGCTGCTGAAGAGTTCGTGGTCGTCTTTGACATATTTTTCGTTTAATGATGCGCCAAATGTTCTCTATAGGTGAAAGATCTGGACTGCAGGCAGGCCAGGTTAGCACCCGGACTCTTCTACGACGAAGCCATGCTGTTGTTATAGCTGCAGTATGTGGTTTTGCATTGTCCTGCTGAAATAAACAAGGCCTTCCCTGAAATAGACGTTGTTTGGAGGGAAGCATATGTTGCTCTTAAAACCTTTATATACCTTTCAGCATTCACAGAGCCTTCCAAAACATGCAAGCTGCCCATACCGTATGCACTTATGCACCCCCATACCATCAGAGATGCTGGCTTTTGAACTGAACGCTGATAACATGCTGGAAGGTCTCCCTCCTCTTTAGCCCGGAGGACACGGCGTCCGTGATTTCCAACAAGAATGTCAAATTTGGACTCGTCTGACCATAAAACACTATTCCACTTTGAAATAGTCCATTTTAAATGAGCCTTGGCCCACAGGACACGACGGCGCTTCTGGACCATGTTCACATATGGCTTCCTTTTTGCATGATAGAGCTTTAGTTGGCATCTGCTGATGGCACGGCGGATTGTGTTTACCGACAGTGGTTTCTGAAAGTATTCCTGGGCCCATTTAGTAATGTCATTGACACAATCATGCCGATGAGTGATGCAGTGTCGTCTGAGAGCCCGAAGACCACGGGCATCCAATAAAGGTCTCCGGCCTTGTCCCTTACGCACAGAGATTTCTCCAGTTTCTCTGAATCTTTTGATGATGTTATGCACTGTAGATGATGAGATTTGCAAAGCCTTTGCAATTTGACGTTGAGGAACATTGTTTTTAAAGTTTTCCACAATTTTTTTACGCAGTCTTTCACAGATTGGAGAGCCTCTGCCCATCTTTACTTCTGAGAGACTCTGCTTCTCTAAGACAAAGCTTTTATAGCTAATCATGTTACAGACCTGATATCAATTAACTTAATTAATCACTAGATGTTCTCCCAGCTGAATCTTTTCAAAACTGCTTGCTTTTTTAACCATTTGTTGCCCCCGTGCCAACTTTTTTGAGACCTGTAGCAGGCATTAAATTTTAAATGAGCTAATTAAGTGGATAAAAGTGTCAAATTTCTCAGTTTAAACATTTGCTACGTTATCTATGTTCTATTGTGAATAAAATATTGGCTCATGTGATTTGAAATTCCTTTAATTTTCATTTTATTAAAATTTAAAAAACGTCCCAACTTTTCCGGAATTCGGGTTGTACAAGACAAGCCAAAGACTAAAACAAAACTTGCTGTGTAAAAGTCAAATCATAATTGATCACTCCCTCTTTGCACACAATCTTCTTTACTTGTAAATCAACTCTCCTGTATACTGAACACTGCTGTTTAAAAGTTTGGGGTAAGTTTTAGGTTTTTTTTTTGGTGGAAGTCTTTTTATGTTCATCAAGGCTGCATTTATTTGACCAAAATCAATGCACATAGCAGACACTTATCTGAAGCGACTTTCAAAAGAGGAGATTCTATTATGAAATAACATTACAATATACAACAACGGTTTTCTATTTTAATATATTTTAAAATGCAATTTATTCCTGGGATGATCAGGCCGAATTTTTACTTTAGTCTTCAGTGTCACATGATCCTTCCAGAATCATTAAAATATGCTGATTTAGAGCTGAAGTAACATTTCTTATTACTATCAATATTAAAAACAGTTGGGATTTTGAATCCATCTTTTTCAGAATTCTTCGATGAACAGAAAGTTCAGGAGAAAAGCATTGATTTGAAAAATAAATATTTTTCAACATTATAGGCTAAATGTCTTTACAGTCACTTCTGATCAATTTAAAGCATCCTTGCTGAATAAAGGTATTATCACAGGGATTTCACTTCAAGCTCCAAAAAGGACCAAAAGAACCCCATAAATGTTCCATAAACACAGTCCATATGATCTGTGCGCTATATTGAAAGAGTCATAAAAGACTCTTCAAAAGTCCCTAACAGTGTTCTACATAAAAAATACTAACAGTTTCTATCTAAATGTGTCCTTTTCACACTTTACATGTACTTACTATAATAATAAAATTATTATAATAAAAAATGACATGTTCTTACTACACTAAAAAATGTTTAATTAAATTTACTATTTTCTTTTTTTAAGGTAAGTGGTTGCAATAAAATTATTTTAGCTACATTTAAATAAACAACTTTCAACATTTCTTTTTTAAATTTAGCATTAGTAAAATAAATTGTTTGCAACCACTTACCTTAAAAAAATGTAAAATCGTTTTTTTAAGTGTATAAAGAATAGGCATTGGCTTAAGGTTACTTGCATATAATTATGCATAATTTTTTGTTATTATAATAGTAAGTACACGTAACATGTAAAAAGGACACCTTAAAATAAAGTGTTACCAAATAAAGTGAAAAAGATAACAACATATGCACAATGTAGCTGAAACACTAGAGAATAGAGCTAGCAAGGACACAAGTTTGATTTCCATGGAACGTATGAACTGATCAAATGCAATTATATTGGAAAGAAGCATTTTCCTAGCACATAAATCTAAATGAACCAACATTAGAATCTGTAAATAATGGCAACTTTTTCATTTTGTGTGAGCAAAATCCTTTTAAGGCTCTGTAATTGATGACACTACTATAAAAGATGTGTCCTTATTTGACTGTGTCAAATGTAAAGTGTAATAAAGTCAAGGGTACGCACTGGGCAATAACTAACTGCAGACATTGACAACCCATTTATTTAATTCTTATCAAACAGTCCTTCACGTGTCAAATCCCTATGCAATGCCTGACTGGCTGACAGATATAATGAAATGGGAGCAAAAATTAAATTGTTCTGCTTACGCCTTCCGAGAAAAATCACATTGCGTGCACACACATGACCGAGACGTAGTTGTCTGCATGTGCAGATATCCTTAAAACGGCTTTAAAACTCCATCTGCAACACAGATGCACTCTTTTCTTCATATACTGATGCTGGATTTGCCGGATGGGGGAGCTGGCCACGTAATGCACTTCATGATTAAATGTGCTTTTGTCCTTCATGCCTCTAAGCCCTAATGACAGCTTCCTTTCTCAGAATCTAATGCTGGGGGATCTGGCCTGCCTCTGGAACATCACCAAGGTGCTACATTATCGACTGTCATCACTCAGCACTTTGCACAGTCAATTTTAGTGGCCGTCCTCACGAGTTGCTGTCCCCATCAGTAGAAAGTGCTGTGTCTAGGGGCTTTGAGGTGGGATTTAAGTTATAAGTGTGCATGGGACATCAAAACTGAGTCAAAGTGCCTTTAAGGCAAGTCGGTTCATTCCCTGACCATATTGATAATACCTCCCAGCTGTTATATTCTATGTAAGTAAAATAATACAGTACGAGGAAGTTAAGAAAAGCTTACTTACAGCTGGTGACATCGGGAGGAACGTAACTATCATTCATAAAGACACTAGTGGGTTTCGCCACTTTTAAATAGACGACATCAGGGGTATTTTTCAAGGCAGTCACGGCATCTTCATGAGTGACCTCTTCAAGGCAAGCAGCATTCACCTGTAACCAAGCACATGATTAGATCAATCCTTCAGATGAAACACACAAAATGAAAGTTAGATGTTTTAATGTTTTTGAAATTAGTCTTTTATAGTCGCCAAGGCTGTATTAATTAGATGGGAAAAATACAGCAAAATCAGTAATATCATGAAATGTTAAAACAAATGAAAATAACCGCTACATTGTAAAATGAATTTATTTCAAATTTATTCTTGAGACAGCAATTTGATTTGATTATAATAGCACTCTTGAAAATAGTTGTGCTGCTTCTATATGTGGAAATGGTGATATGTTTTTTGTAGGACTTTTAAAAGAATAGAATGTCCAAAAGAAAAGCATTTTACTGTAATTTTGATCAATTTAATGCATCCCTTATATATATATATATATATATATATATATATATATATATATATATATATATGTGTGTGTGTGTGTGTGTGTGTGTAAAACATGAAGGCATTATTATTTAACATAGTCAGGTTACAATAGGACTAATTAAAGGTCAGTTCACCTGATGTCAACTAAATTTAAGTCGCGATTTAGTAACCGTGACTAACATTAGCTTAATTTTTGGGTCAACTATTTCTTTAAACATCTGCCATATGCAACTTAATATTTAGCAATAAGCGTCAACTGCACAAGCTCTAAATAAATAGTATGTAATATCTCGTTAAACAAAGTGCTCTTAAAAAAATATTTCCTCATTTTTTTATGTAAAGTGATGCTTCTAAACGTTATTTAGTAAGTATATAGGTAATAGTCAATGTTTTACTTACAGCCATAAGTTTATCTCCAGTCTGAAGTCGTCCATCTTTGTGGGCCGCTCCTCCCTCAATGATTTTGGTGATATAAATACTGTTGTCCCCAGGAATATGTTGGTTTCCAACTCCTCCAGCTATACTGAAACCTAGACCTGTCAACAGTGGTCCGAGTAAACCATTTGCTAAACCATTTCTTAACATATAATCGATTAAACATCACAACATAGCATGCAATTTATTTTGTAATCCTTAGAGGAGAGATAGCTTTACCTTTAGGACCTTTTACCAGCTTTACATCCATTATTTTTTCTGTGACAGCTTTTCTTCTTCTGACGTACAGTCTGACAATGCAGCCTGCCTCCTTCAGTGCCTCCACAGCATTGCTGTGAGTTACGTCTCTCACATCTACATCATTTACCCGCAGTATACAGTCATTAACGCTGTACAGAGAGAAAGAGGGAGAACACTGACTAAATAGTCCGAAAAGGCATAAATACCATTGATAAAGTGTTCTTCGAAGTACAATCAGTCTAAACACTAAATTGGTGCATAAACAAATTATCTCTCATTGTAATCCAAGCTACATGTACTATAACATACACTATTATTATCGGGAGTGAGCCACTGACAACTATAAGATACTTTTCCAGTAAACAACGTAAGGAAGAGATTAAATTTACATGAGGAGGGGAATCATATTTACTATCCACATGCTAATTAATTAACACTATATCCAAACCTCAGTTAGAGAAGAGTTTAAACTGCTTAATCATCAGGATTAAGTCAGATTTATTTATAAAAACAGTGTGCCATACTGCTACATTAAGCATTAAACTTGAACAGTAGTGTTTAGAGTCGGTTAGTCTTTCTTTTTAAGAAATAATACTTTTATTCAGCAAGGACACCTGGAATTGTTTTAAAGTAACAAGTGACAGTAATGTTATAAAAAAGAGAGTAATATTTATAATATTTCACAAACTTACTGTTTTACTGTATTTTTGATCAAAAAAATGCAGCCTCTTTTAAAAACATTTGTAAAAATCCTACTGACCCCAAAGAGTAATACATTCTCTTCCAATCACTACAGGAGATTTGCACTATTATTTTTTTGCTTTATAAATGCCCATAATACATTTACTAGCAAAACCATTTTGAATTTCCATACTAAAGCAGAAATGTAAATGCAGAAGTTCTCTTTCTTCTTCAAGTGCAGAAGTGAGTGAGTGTGAGAGTCTGACACTGCCCAAGGGAACAGTCCTCTATGCTAGCGTCTTGTGTGCTTAGCAGATCGCAGAAGATTCTGTTGATAAATTTACAGTGCATTCTCAACATGTTTTCCGCTGAATTCAGTGAAAAATTGATTCAGCAGTCAAAACTACCAACAACTACACTTCTGCTACTTCAGCTACACAGAACTGTGCTGCTTATGCTGTTAACTTTGTTACTGTTAATATGGGCTCATAAATATATAAGTGCTATTTACAAATGTGATGTGAAACAGGCCTAATGTCATATTCTCTGACCTGAGTCTGCCATCCTGTGCGGCAGCTCCTCCTGGGATGATCTTTGTGATAAAGATGCTTGGGTCCTCGCCGATGTGAGGGTTATCGGTACCGCCTGCAATACTAAAACCCAGGCCTGAGTTCCCCTAAAGGAGAAAAAAAAATGTCAATTTACAATTTACTATAAGCATAATGACATTATTAAATCCAAAACAAATCAAAGGAGAAATGTGTGTGTATTTGAATGTTACAAGCAGGTGATCTGTGAAAAACTTGATTTAAATATATATAATATAATATATAATATATATATATATTCAGTGCAGAACTCTGAAATCTTTTCTAATAAGGGCCTATATGGTTTGCATTAGATAGAAGCTAATTAATGTGTTCAGTTTTTTTACAGCAATGCTTATTTGTAAACATAGTATAATAAACAGCACAGTACACTAACAACTTTAATATATATATATATAACTTTAAAATGTTAAAAAGTCCATGTAGAAATTACTATTAATTAAATGTAATAATAATGTATTGTCATAATATAGTTCAAGTCTTTAATAATCTCTTTCTGGGAGTAACTTTTTAAAACCTTGAGAATGACCATTTTACATCTCTTTCCATTGTACAATTTGTGATATAGTTTTATTCTACACTCAATCAAAATGACAATATTATGACATACATACGTTTATACATGGTGTAATTTTTATCATTGTCTGAGCAGTCTTACCCGTTCAAGTGTAATTTCTTCATATTCATAATCAGCTTCTGTTCCATTCACCTGAAATTTTTAATAAAACGAATACAATGTTAAAATATACAGATATAAATAAATGGCCTCCTCTATTACTGTCACCCAGAAATGTTTATTAGCTCTGCATGTTTGTGTTATTCAGGAGTGTTAGTAATTATATGATTGTAAACTCTGTATTCGGTTCTGTTTAGGTTTTTCCTGCAAAAAAATACCAGTGTCATGAATTATTAAATAAATGATGGCCAATTATAGGATTGATTACAATCTCTACAAAGACTGTGACAAACCTGTTAAAATTGTTTTAAAAATATTTTTAATCGTCCGCATCATTGAATTTTTTTTCATAAGAAGCACTGACAAGATCAAAATCAAAGAGAGAAATTTCCTCCTAGATTCACACTCCTAGTTATAAATGGTATACAGGCTATAAGTGGTATACAGATCAGAACGAACAGTTCCTGTAGGTTGAGGGTGTGGTTATGTCTTCAACAACCAAGAAGTATTAGTCTCCGTTCCATAACAAGTCAAGTTCCATTTAATACACTTCTCTAAGTCCACTCAGCAGAATTCCACAGATTTTCTTTAAAATACAGCGTAAATTTCATCTTTAGGCTCCCATGTGGGTCCAGTTATAGGCAAAAATAATCCTATAATAAAAATATGTGTGTTAGAAAGTGTTCTTATTATGTAAGAATTAACTGTTTGGAAAAGTCTCAGTGTTTTCGCTTTCCACTCCTTGCATTTCACCTCTACTGATTCTACAGTTCTTGGCACTGAAAAACTTAGGCAGCTTTATATATCTTGCCAGTTACTGTGTATTTCAGCCAAAGAGGCCACAGCAACCAAATCTATGAAGAACACAGACGCTAGCTGTCAGCTAAACATGCAATGCAGTCCTCTCGTTTCCAACATTCTGGGTTCAACACAAGTTAAGCTGTATCAACAGCATTTGCGGCATAATGTTGATTACCACAGTAAATAATTCAGACTTGTCCCTCAATAACCGTCAATGAAAGTACACCAGGCCATAAACTCTAAAACACACTGTTTTCAAAGTAACAGTAACTTAAACATTATACATTTTGGCAAGAAACTTATGTGATCGAATTGCTTACTGGCCTTGTGTGTGTGTAAAACTATATCCAATCTTTCAACTTCAAAGTCCTGACCATGTAACAGCCAGTAAGCCTTGGTAACTTTGACATGATACAGGCAAGGATACCAGAAAGAAGTGTTTACATGGAACAAGCATCACTCAGGATGAGTTCAAATTGAGGTTTCATTTAAATAAGTCTGGACAGCTGTCCTGTTTATCAAAGACTTACATGAAAATGGACTTGATGCTTAAAATCAAACTGAATGAAAACAGGGCTGCACGATGAGACAAAAATAAGCATCCATGCATCGGCTTTTAGATGTTTGTGTGGTTCTGGAGGCTCTGCTTTAAGCTTCTAAATGACATTTTAAGACCTTAAATACTAAACTCCCTAAACATTTTCCTCTCACTCTTTCTGTAACTGCTGCTGAAAACATCTGTCTGTGGCATCAGTGGTGTAGGGGTGAGATTTAAAGGGGGTGAGAGATATCCGTCAATACTGACACTGCCCAGTACAGCATTATACTCTAATCATGCCAGCAGCTCTCAGTGTGAATATCCAAAAGGCCTTTTCATTCAGACATAATTACATACAGTATATTGTCACAATTCTCAAATTAACATGACAATAACCTTTTCTCTTGTTTTATGGGAGCACTGCATGCTGCTACTCACATACTGCATCTATGGCTCCAAACAACCAGCCAGGGATCAGAGACAACACAGGCATTTATACGATCAATATCAGACTACTACTACAGTATGTGTGCAAGATAATGAATGATCAAAACAGGATTAGATGTACATGCATAAGTTGTTCAGCATCAACAATGTCCTTTATACTGTACATTTCCTAAATGAAAACCATATTCTAAAAGAAGCATTTGTTTATTAACAGAAAAAGAAGTATTTTGCATACCACAAGCCAGATCACTATAAATCCACCTGCTGAACTGCGGGCAGATTCAATATAAAAAATGCTTGATCCCTGGGTAATGCAATGCAGACAAATCCTGTGCTTCAGGTCTTCTGTATTATTATTATTATATGACATCAAATTTTTAATTAAACAGACCCAATTTATCAAAATTATAATATTACCCTTCAAATTCCAAATTTTACCTTATTTTTTATTTAAAAATTTTACCTCAAAAAGTTCACTCCAACTAAAACTCATCCTACACATAAAGATCACAGAACGATGACCTTCGAAATGGCCCATGTTAAGTGACATGGCAATAGAGTCAGTCTCCAGCACTGATGATGTGGAGTATTTAATGAGGTCAGTCAAGAGTTCCTCATGGTCATTTCTTTATAGACCATAGTTCTCTCTCATTCAGATAACTCTAGTCTTCAGAGTGAGTCTTTAATGAAAGATGACAGAAGTCAGCTCAGTAGGCTTTCTGGCACTAGATGTATAGGATTATCAGACGCTGCTGAGATTGAGAGAAGAATGGGGATGAAGGAGTGCCATGGGACCCTGATAAATGTCATCCATGGTTAAATCCTGAACAAGGAAACGCCATAACATCTAAAATCCCATATACTATGGGGGAACTTCAAAACACAAAAAGTAATCTCCTAATTTTCTGACACATGACTATATTAGTGCTGTCAAACGATTAATCACAATTAATTGCATCCAAAATAAAAGTCTTTGTTTACATAATATATATCTATGTATATTTATTATGTATATATAAATACACACACATGCATGTATATATTTTAGAAAAATAAGTTATGTTTATATTTTAAATACATTTATATATTATATAAATGATATGAATATAAATATACATGCAAATACATGTTAATATTTTCAAAATATATACTGTATGTGTGTGTATTTCTAAATACATAATAAATATGCACAGTACACACACATATTATGTAAACAAAAACTTATTTTGGATTAAATTAATCACTTGACAGCACTAATATATATATATTCATAAGAAATGAATACTTTTCAGTATTTTTTTCAGCAAGAATGCATTTAATTGTCTGAAAGTGACAGTAAACATTTATATTGTCACCAAAACATTTAACATTGCTACAAAAGATTTCCATTTCAAATACATGCTGTATAATTAATGCACCAAATTAGCATATTATAATGTATTTCTGAAGGATCATGTGACTCTAAAACTTAAAATAATGGCTGCTGAAAATTCACCTTTGCCCACACAGAAATTAATTACATTTTAAAATCTATTCAAATAGACAAGTTTTTTGAATGTAGTAATATTTCTGCTTTTACTTTACTTTTGATCAAACTTTTGAATAATGAATGAATTGTAAACTCTATATTATATATAACTGAACAGCATTCCGTAATAATCTCTCTCTTTGCTAAGTGCAGTACATAAAGAAATACATAACTTACATATGGACTTACATAGGGCGAGGTGTCTAGGCTTTCTGTGTTCACCACCACCGGTGCGGGGCTTGCCTGCAAGGAAACATTCATTAATACTTGACCTGAAATGAATCAAGACCCATAACTGTGCACCTTGCTTCTTTTCCCTAACCAACTGAGAATGAAACAGTGAAACAAACAGTTAACTATTAAAAAAACAAGAAATAGATCCGATAAAAAAGCATCACTTACTCTTGGCATGCTGATAAAGTATTAATCTGGCATTTGCAAGAGATTAACAGTACAGCCTGTGTCCATATACAGCATAACATACTGCAGAATATGCAATACAGTGGCATAACAATCCAGCGCAGACCTAATTCTTCTGCAAACATGTATCACACGTTTCACTAGCACAGCTGCTTTTGAGGTGCAAGTGTGCATCAGCGATATAAAGTGGCATTCTCTCTGTAATCTCTCTCAGTCAAGAGGACCATCGCTGAGGTGGGTGGAGTGAAAACATGAGATAAAAAAAAGACCTGTGACGTGGGTGCAGGAATGGCAGTGGTCTCGGCTGGGACGGGTGAGATAGGGATCACAGGGATTATGGGAGCGGAGGGAGGAATGACATCTGCCTGCTAAACAATGACAGTGGAGGTCAAAGGTCAGAGCAGATGACACAAAGCAGTAATGATTTTTTTCACGATTTCTCCTAATTTAATCAGATATTGAACAGAATTAAGAACAGAGAGGGAAGGAATAGCAGAGAAGATGAGGTAATGAAAACAGAACAACAAACAAAATAATCATGACTGGATTGGTCCATAAATTAAGACTAGACTCTGTAATTCCTTTTTATTATTAAAGGACTCTACAAACATTCAGTGTAAATAATTGTAAAGGGTGAAAAAAAGAAATGAAAAGTAAGGAAAGACCTTATAAATAAGATAAAAAACAACTTAATAAAAAATTCTGTCATTATTTACTCACTTTAATATTGCTCCAATCCCGCAATTCTTTTTCTCTTTTCTCAGTGAAACGCGAAAGCACAGTTTTGAAGGATGGTGACTAATGCTTACTTTCTCTCATTCTCAAAAAAAAAAAACATACTGTAAAACAGGCCACTATGAACTGCTGTTCAAAACCACTTAGAAAACCTTTAGAACTACTCTTTTATGGCCCACAAGCAAAAAAAAAGGGTTATGGGTTTGGAATGACATTATGGTGAGTAAATAATGACAAAATTTTAATTTTGTGGCAAAACATTAGACAGACAGACAGACAGACAGACAGACAGACAGACAGACAGACAGACAGACAGACAGACAGATAGATAGATAGATAGATAGATAGATAGATAGATAGATAGATAGATAGATAGATAGATAGATAGATAGATAGATAGATAGATAGATAGATAGATAGGAAAAATGGCCACAGTGTTTCAAGATTAAACGGAGATAAAAATAAAACTCCAGTCCAGCAATCAACATCCTGTTGTGCAGGTCTGTGAAGGATTAGCTTTTCCTTTTGAATATGAAATTAGCTGTCAAGATGTCAATCAGAGCTCTGTAAGGTTAAGTGTGTCTGTCCTTTTCTGCAGGTTATAAATGTGTGTCTGAAAGAGATTTCAAACTACATGGCAACTGAACTATTGGCAACCCCTCAGAGGACCTCAGATGATGCCAACCCTGAAAAAACATACAGAATTACCAAATTTTGCTATAAGTTTGATTGCATCATATAATAATTGCTGTTAATAATGTTCATTGTCTGTTTAATTACATTTTTTCCATACATTTCTGCCATATGTACATAACCTGACTGTCACCACTGATAAGATACTAAATATTGTAGAAACTTAATTTTCTGTAAGGCTGCTTTGTAGCAATTTGTATCGTAAAAAGCGCTATTCAAATAAACTTGAATTGAACACTCTAACTGCTAAGCAAAACTGAAGTGAACTGTGACTAATTACTATTTGCAAAATAAAAAAAATAAGATACACAATCATATCCCAAAGTAGATCATACCCTGCAATTAATTTCACAAAAAATTATGCCAATCAATCCAGCTTTACAATTACACAAAACAGACCACAAGAGTGACACTTTTATACAGTTTTGATTTCAGATAAATGGAGCCCCGAACATGACAAAATACATATTGTGTCCACAATTCAAGAGTTTGTTCCCAGGATGTTTCATTTGTAGCCATGTGTTATTAAAGGGGTCATATGATGCGATTAAAATTTTTTCTTTCCTGTTTGGAGTATTACAAGCTCTTGGTGCACAAAGAAGATCAGGTAAGTTGCAAAGAGTAAAGTCTCAAATCCAAAGAGATATTCTTGATCAAAGTTAAGACTCGTCCACACCCCCCTAAAACAACTCGTTCTAAAACTCTCCACATCTCTAAGTCACTATGTGGGAAGATTTACATAAGGTACACCTTCTTTCGTTGTAGTTTTATTGTTGCCGCCACCACCGCCTTGTCATATAGACGGTGTGTGTTTCACTGTAAAAGCAAAACTACTTTGTTTGGCCTTCCAAAAAAGGACACGACTAGAAATCATGTTAATATCACTTTTATCATGGGTATATGGGAATATTTTATCAAGCACGGTGAGTAATGGCTTCCCCTGCTATTGTTATTTGCACCTCTTGCCACATGTACAGTTTATCTATCTCTGTCGCAGATGAGGGATTCACATGTGATAAATGCAGGGAAATAGTTAGGCTGACAGAGAAGATTTCAGAATTAGAGACACGCATCCAAACTTTAATTGAGGACAGTAAGAATGTTAGGGCTCTAGATTGGGGCTCTAGATGTTAGGGCTTTAAGGGAAGTCGTGGCCTAATGGTTAGAGAGTCGGACTCCCAATCGAAAGGTTGTGAGTTTGACTCCCGGGCCGGCAGGAATTGTGCATGTACAGTTCTCTCTCCACCTTCAATACCATGACTTAGATGCCCTTGAGCAAGGCATCGAACCCCCAACTGCTCCCCGGGCGCCGCAGCATAAATGGCTGCCCACTGCTCCGGGTGTGTGCTCACAGTGTGTGTGTGTGTTCACTGCTCTGTGTGTGTGCACTTTGGATGGGTTAAATGCAGAGCACAAATTCTGAGTATGGGTCACCATACTTGGCTGAATGTCACTTCACTTCACACTTCACTTTTTTCACTTTAGATACGGCTTTAGATGCGTCTAGCTCAGGGATTCCTGTACATTGTTCGGTTCCGGTAACAGAGCCCCTGCAGCAGGGCAACTGGGTGACAGTGAGGCAGCGTAGTCGTGGGTCAAAACACCGCTCTTCTGTTCCAATCAAAACATTAAACAGGTTCTCCCCACTCAGTGATGCACCCACTGAGAAACCTGATGAGAGTGCTCTAGTTATTGGTGATTCTATTGTACGGAACGTGAATATAGAGACACCAGCCACCATAGTCAAATGTTTACCGGGAGCCAGAGTGCCTGGCATCTTGACAAATTTAAAAAAAGTGCTGGCTAATGCTAAATGTAAATACAGTAAGATTGTTACTCATACCGGCGCTAATGATGTTCGACTTCGCCAGTCGGAGATCACTAAAAATAACATTAAGAGGTGTGTGAACTTGCAAGCACGATGTCAGACACTGTAATATGCTCTGGTCCCCTCCCTGGTAACCGTGGTGATGAGATGCATAGCAGATTGTCATCACTCAATGGCTGGATATCTAAGTGGTGCCCACAGAATAACATAGGTTTCATAGACAATTGGACGAGCTTTTGGGGCAGACCTGACCTGTTGAAAAGAGATGGTCTTCATCCCTGGGGTGGCACCACTCTTCTCTCTAGAAATATGGCAAATAGTCTTAGTGTTTATACTTGACTAACTGGGGCCCAGGTCAGGAAGCAGACAGACTGGCTAAACCGACCGTCTGCTAGCTGCCTCACGTCACAGAGGTCAGCTAATTCTCTGCACATAGAGACTCTTTCACCGACATATCACACTATAGAGACTGTGTCTGTTCCCTGAACTAGAAAATACAAAAAACGTCCAAACCAAGTTAAGATTAACAATTTAATTGAGGTTTAACAAATAAAAAACAGATGCAATATGGATAAACAAATGATAAAGCTTGGCTTATTGAATATCAGATCCCTTTCTACGAAAACACATTTTGTAAATAATATGATCACTGATCATAATATAGATGTGCTCTGTTTGACGGAAACCTGGCTAAAACCTGATGATTACATTATTTTAAATGAGTCCACCCCCCAAGATTACTGTTATAAACATGAGCCGCATCTAAAAGGCAAAGGGGGATGTGTTGCTTCAATTTATAACAACGTTTTCAGGATTTCTCAGAGGGCAGGCTTCAAGTATAACTTGTTTGAAGTAATGGTGCTTTATATAACATTATCTAGAGAAACAAATGTTAATGATAAATCCCCTGTTATGTTTGTACTGGCTACTGTATACAGGCCACCAGGGCACCATACAGACTTTATTAAAGAGTTTGGTGATTTTACATCCGAGTTAGTTCTGGCTGCAGATAAAGTTTTAATAGTTGGTGATTTTAATATCCATGTTGATAATGAAAAAGATGCATTGGGATCAGCATTTATAGACATTCTGAACTCTATTGGTGTTAGACAACACGTTTCAGGACCTACTCATTGTCGAAATCATACTCTAGATTTAATACTGTCACATGGAATTGATGTTGATAGTGTTGAAATTATGCAGCCAAGTGATGATATCTCAGATCATTTTTTATTTTTGTGCAAACTTCATATAGCCAAAATTTTAAATTCTACTTCTTGTTACAAGTATGGAAGAACCATCACTTCTACCACAAAAGACTGCTTTTTAAGTTATCTTCCTGATGTATCCAAATTCCTTAGCATATCCAAAACCTCAGAACAACTTGATGATGTAACAGAAACTATGGACTCTCTCTTTTCTAACACTTTAAATACAGTTGCTCCTTTACGCTTAAGGAAGGTTAAGGAAAACAGTTTGACACCATGGTATAATAAGCATACTCGCACCCTAAAGAGAGCAGCCCGAAAAATGGAGCGCAGCTGGAGAAAAACAAAACTAGAGGTATTTCGTATTGCTTGGCGGGAAAGTAACCTATCCTACAGAAAAGCATTAAAAACTGCTAGATCCGATTACTTTATTACTTTTCTTCTCTTTTAGAAGAAAAAAAACATAACACCAGGTATTTATTCAATACAGTGCCTAAATTAACGAAAAATAAAGTCTCAACAAGTGTTGACATTTCCCAACACCACAGCAGTAATGACTTTATGAACTACTTTACTTCTAAAATCGATATTATTAGAGATAAAATTGCAACCATTAATTAATCCTTAATCAATAGCTAATTGTAAGCCTTGAACCAAACCATTGAGTCAGCTCAGAAAAGACTAACAGAAAATGCATTACAGATAATAAAAAAGCGAACTGTTTAATGTTGACATTATCAGCTAGCCAACAATGTAGCTAATACAGATACTGTAGCATTACTAAACCTTCATGAACTTTCATACCTTTTGTCTCAAGATTTCCATTATATTTTCAAGGTCTAAGCAACTCTTACAGCTCTCAAAATTGTGGCTAATCTTTCATTCAGAAATTAAACCATAATAGAGCATTGCCTACATGATGTGGACTGTGCACTGTTGTGGGAAAGGATCTGACGCAAGCGCATATCTATGGGAGTTCAGCAGATTCCAGCTCTACGGGAGCAAGAGTGAGTGTTGCCATGCTGTCAGTGAGGAGACATCCGCTGAAACTGGCCCTCTACACAGGCCGTCTGTGTCAGCGTTTCCAAACAAAAGCAATCTGATCCACAGCCACTTGTCCAAGTACCAGCCACAGCCAGAGGAGTTAGATATTCAGTTACAGCAGTCCAGTTCACTCAGTCAACCACAGACACATCACTGCAACTACTAATTAGAAAGGGTTTCTGTTTCACTAACACTCACTCTCAGGGTTATGGCAGAGACTTGAGACTGTGGTATGTACTATGGAGCTACATTTGAGTGACATCACAGAGGACATTACCAATTCTACCACAATGTTTTGTCCTGCCTAAACTGACCAGTGTAACTTACATAAGAATCCATTTACACTGCATGCTATTATGGCAGTGGTACAGTAGTCATGGCTTGTGATCTCGGAGTTAAAATTAGAATCAATCATTAGCATCGATCAGATAGACTGGTTTGGAGTTCAGCCTAAAGCACCCACCAATGTCTCAAATGAATAGCAACCCCAAACATTCTTCACTTTAATATCGCACAATACAGGCTCCATTTTAAACTATCATGTACATATAAAATGTATCAATATTATACTGATGACATCTCAATATTCCTTTTCAAGTGCATAAAAGTTTAAAAAAATGTTCACTAATTAAAAAAGTACTACAGTTTTAGTATGTATAGACGGTTTCAACGGCAACAACATAAACAAATGTTACTGAGCATGCGCGCTTTTGTGGACCTAACTTAACTTCCGGTAGACTTCCAAATAGAATCAATAACAACAGCCAAGTCCCCAAAAAATGTTTGTTGCATGGATCAGGCAGACTTAATGAAAATGCAAATTCATTCTTTGCCAGCAGGAGATGTTTTAAAGCATAGACATAAAGCGCGAGAAATATTGGTTTCCCCAGTTACAGCTGTAAACAAAGCAGAGCTGGTACGCTCACACGCTGTTTTATCAGGCATATAACATGCAAGTCTTCCTTCAGAAATACAGCGATATAAAGACACCTGTGCCTCGCTTTAATATTTAAACATATAAATGTAAGGAATAGGTAGCACTTTATTTTACAGTCCTGTTCCTCATGTACATACTATGTACTTATTATAGTAATTACAATAACTATGTAATAACTAGGTACTAACCCTGAACCTAGCTCTAAACCTAACGTGCAGTACCTAACGTTACTCATGTTTATTCAACGAAGCCTTTCTGAAAATCGATCTGACTTTTGATCAGGTGGCGGAAACTACTATGTACTTACATAAAAAACATAAGTACAGTGTACTTATTGTGTTCATATTGTATTGCAAAACACTTTATATATAAAAAATATATAAAGTACAATGTTAAAACATGTATGAACACAATAAGTGCATTGTATCAAATGCTTAATTAAATGTAAGTACATCGTAGTTACCCTAAGTTTTTGCATTTTGACAGTCTGGATCAAACAATTAAAACACACTTTTCTGTAAGTCTCTTATGCTCACAATGGCTGCATTTATTTGATAAAAACAGCAATAACTAATTCTGTGAATTAGTTGTAATATGCTGATTTGGTGCTAAAGAAATATGTACTTTTATTAACTATATTAAGTTAATATTTAGTTATTATTTTTGTGATTTTTCAGGGTTCTTTGATGAATCTAAACATTCTAAAGCATAGCATGTACTGTACATTTTTTTAAATGGAAATCTGTTGTAACATACATCATGATCTAAAAAAGAAAATCTTATTGCCCCCCCCCCCCAGATTTGAATGGAAATGTATATATATTTAAATTTTTATGTCTGTAAATAAAATGTAATGCATGTCACATGGAGCTGATTTACATTACTGTATATCACTTTCTCCAATATTAGTTTGCAAGGGCCTGGCGACCAAAATGACTGACCAGATCTTGAGAAACACCAACATAAAACTGAGTTCAGATGTAACCTTAGCTGAAATTCAAATCCTCATACCTCAGCTTCACCATCCCTCAACTCTTAAGACTCAGTCCCACATACCTTCTCCAGTGAAAACGTGCCCCAAGAATTGGCAAGCCACAAGGCACTGGAAGAAGCTCTGACTTTAGCTGTGCTTTTAGTGGGGCTCTTTTTCACACTGTCCCTTAGGTTGGTGAACTTTCCTCTGCTCTTGGTGGAGGTTGGAAGGGTGCAGGAGCTGTACTGCGGAAACCTGCGGGTCTCCAGAGGAGTCTGCTGGAAGTTGAGCAGGGTAGGTTGAGAAAGGTGAGGCGGTGGCGGCGGCTGCTGCTGCTGATGCAGATGATGGTGGAAATGGTGATGGAATTGCGGTTGTTGAACCAACTGTCTCGGCGTTCGGGTCAGTGTACTGTGGACGTGTCCGACTCTCTGCTGCATTCTGGGATGGTTGGGGTTGGCCACCTCATTCACCCCAGTCCTACATTCCATGTAAGCGCCACAGCAGTACTCATGGTTGTTGCAATAGGTGGTCATTGTTTTCCAAAGCAAAGGGCAGACCGGCAGGTGAAATGATGGAGAACTCAGCCTGAAGAATGATGCGCTTACTTTGCTGAGCAATCGGGAAGGAGAGAGGACACACCGTGGTTGTAAATCTGGTCCTTTTCCCCTGGCTCCACTCTTCTGCCAACCTCTCTCACTGTCTATCTCTCTTTCTGCCTCACTCGCTCTCATCCCCCCGCACTTGCTCGCCAATTAATGAGCTCCAATGGGCACTGCACATGACAGCACACAGTCTCTTCTGCAGGCATGAATAATCAATGCTTCATTCTTGATTTCAGCATTGGCGTTTGTGTCTGTGTGTCGCTCTTCAGACAACGGCGGATTTGCACCCTACGTTTGAGATTCATGAGGCTTTTTGTAGTCTGACACGCTTTTCAAAGCATTAACACAGGTCACAAAGTGAGAGGTCACAGAGGATAAACGCAATCTCTATTAGATGCTTCACGTAGGGGTGGGCAAACGGGCCGGTGTGGTGTATAAGAGCATATGATGGTTGAACGCAGCCTTGCTTTGACCTTGTTTTACAACTACTATTCACAACTAATCTCCATTTGTACCTGCACTGTAAGAATTTTACAAGGTTCTGTGCTTCAGTGCTGACAGCTGGATGGTGGTCGTTCATTTAAGCCAATGAGGTTTCGATAAAACTTGCTGTAGGTTATATTTGGTTTTAATGACATGGTGTTCGCTTAAAATTACAGTTGAACTACGTGTGTTTATTTCTTATTCTTAACCAGTTTCTTATAGAATATAAAATAAGACCATCTTCTTTAATCCTGCTGTCATTAGTGCAGTAACCATACATGTCGTTTTCACATATTGTCCAATTAAATAAGCAGATGCTTCAGGGCTTGAAGAGTGTGGGGACTACTTCTGCATTAGGATTGGATGATGTGAATGTACCGTTTCCTGTTGACTGCACCTTTTAATGTACCCTGTCTTGTTTCTTATGGGGCTGTGGGTGAGAAAGAGAGAGGAAGAGGAGGAGGAAAATAAGGGAGAGAAAGCAAAGCTTGTGCCGGAGGCTTTTGAAAGTATGCCACCAAAGAATGGACACTAAAAGAAATATGTATGTAGTATCTCATGGACTGAAACAATAACAATCAGTGAGTGAAAATGTTGAAAATGAAAAGTCAAAAGAAAGAATTAGCTTATATATAGTCAAAATTGTATTTTAAACCAGAGGTACATGAAAAAAACCTGGACATTGCTTTCTTAAACCTGTAAAAAAAGAATGTGTTTAAAATGTTTTATTATTAAAAAAATTATGAATTTAGATTCAAATAATAAATCACGAGTAACCAATTTTTTTGTTATTTTAAAAGGAAAGAAAACAAAGTAATGTATGTTCAGATTTGATATATATATTTTGTGTGGGTGATGCTCACAGCAGAATATGTGCTACTTAATATATTGCTTTTTTCCCACTCACATTATGGATTGCTGCTGATTTTCTTTTTTAAACCATTAATATTAATGATAATGCTAAATGATTAACAGGAGCACATTAATGGTGTGGAGTTGATGAAAAGGTACTTGAGGTTTTCTAATGGACAAAATAAAAGGTTGGAAAACCCTTATAAATAAAATAATAAAAACCTAAAATAAAAAAATGATTTAATGTCATATAATGTCTGGATAGTGACCATATTGATTTGTTTTATATGAAATTCACAGAAACGCCTCCTGCTGTACAGCAGATGGCTCCACACGCACAAACATGTTCAGGTTGGAGGAAGGCAAAGAAGGCACATATTATCCATCCATATCAATGTGAAAATATCCAGTCCTCAGTGTGGCGCCATAAAGTCTGGCATAAGAGTCTTATCTGAAGTCCATAAATGCATCAGACAATTTGAATCAAGTTAAAATTAGAATTGTATGATATTACAATTCTGACCAAATGAAATGAAAACACTGAACTAAAATTTGTAAACCTAAAATGAAAATAATTTTTAGTGCACTAGGGATCACAATATCATAATGTGCGGTATTAAAAATTCATATTAATTTTAATATTTGAGATTTTTAAAAGATTAACTTTAATAAGCTAAATTTTAAAAAGAGGTAAATGAGCATAAACAATTAAATATTTAATACTGAAAAATTACGATACCGACAGTGTTTTCACTTTTCAGGACAATTAACCTGCAAATAACTTACACTGAAGTAAAATAGGAAAAAAATAAAAATAAATTGAAGAAATTACAAAAATCAGCTTTAAATATTTTTTTAAGCTTGTTTGAAATTTTTTCCAGTACTAAAATATCTTTATAGAGATTCCTTAACAGACATTAACATGTACAACTGGACACAATGAAAGCATTGAAAAGGGCACAGAATCGCATGTCTTAAGTAGAGATTGCTGAAATTGGATGTTAATGCTTTGTAGAACACTGAAGCATTGATCTATAACACAAAACAAGACTGAAGAACATCCTTGAGTTTGAAAACTCAGTTTAACACTAGTAGTTTCATGTTTAGCCAAGGGCTATAGGCCAAAAGCTTATGTTACAAGCTTGCATTTCACTCTGAATAGACTAATCAATAAAGACCGCTGTTCACCGGGATTGCCAGTGCGATCTTTCACTGACACAGGATCTTGATAGACATCACATTGGCCTGCTTCTGTCTTTGAATCGAATGAACTCATTCACAAACTAGCAGGCAATGAATGCTCATTGAAAACCAAAAGAATGTAGAATTTGACTCCTTTTGGATATTTACAGCCAAAAAGTGCAATCTTTAATAGTAAACGGATACAGTACATTCAAAAGGTTTCCACTATATGGCACTCAACAGGAGCCATAGAGATGCATTCACATCTGAGGTCAATCTTTTTTATAATATGATGCAAAACCACTACAGAGCAATAAATGCATCTTAACTTTGACACTATTCTCTGCACTTCAACATCATCTGAACCACAACTGAAGACTGTAGAAATAATTCTAATGACTATTTTCTTTGTCTAGACTGAAATGCTAAAAAGAGTATAATAGCTTGAAGAACCACATCATGTCATAAATGTGATATTTACAATTTTAAAAGACCTTTTACTCTCACATTTTGTGGAGCTATCAGAACATTTCTCTGTTTAAAAAATCCTGATAAGTCTGACACAGCAAAATTGGCTCAACAAATGTTCTAAGATGGGATGGAGCTCTGTTGAAAGCTGTCACCATTTTTGCAATTCTTCCTTTAATGATGAAATGTGTATACTGAAAGAAAGCATTAACTGTTAACTATTGTCTTCTAAAACATAAATTGAGCTTAAAAGATAAATATCTAGGAAATCTACATTTAAATAGCAAAAAATTGGGAAGTCAATAATTAGCAAGCAATGTCACAAATTACGAAAAATAATAATTACTATTATTAAATTAATAATAATAATAACATTTTTCTCATTTTTATTTATATAATCAAATAATTTGATAAAATTATTTATTATAGTAATAATAACAGTTATAATAATTTCATTACTAAATTTGAACATATAATAATAATAATAATTATTATTATTATTATGGTTGTAACTATTTTTAACTTATAAATAAATATTTATACAATGATCAACTTAATAAAATATATAATAATTTCATCATCTTTATATGATTGTATTTGCATTAGTATTATTCAAATAATCATCAATCATAATTATTAATCCACTTATATAGTTTTAAATGATTAATTGGATAGTTGACTCAAAAATGAAAAGTCTGTCATTAATTAACTCTCTGTCATTAACTGTCATTAATTAACATAACTCTCCCAGGATCAGGAAACAGTCCTCTGTAAAATGCGCTTTACATACTCTCCATGCCATGCGTCTCCATGCCATAGTGGCAGCGGTAGCAACAATACATGTATTGGGGCATGTTTAAACGAGGCATGGATGAGTCTTAACTTTTATAAAGAATATCTCTTTGAATTTGAGACTTGTCTTTGCAACTTTAGGGATCTTATGCACAAACAGCTTGTAACACAAGAGAAAGGAAAACTTGAAATCGCATCATATGACCCCTTTAAGACATTTTTGATGAAATCTGAGAGCTCTCTGACCCTGCAAAGACAGCAAGGGAACTACCACATTCAAGGCCAAGAAAGCCAGTAAGGACTAGGGCTGTCAAAATTGCTCAAAAATGATGCTCGAATATTCCCTCTAAAAATACACGAAAATTCAACTATTCGAACATCTGGTTGTGCATGTTGTCAATGACGCGCATTACGTCAATAACAGGACAAAATAATACAAAGAGACATAACTACTTGTATAGATAGTCTATTTAAGTTTAAACATATATGACAACATATTACCTACACGAAAACAAGGAAATCAACTAATGGCCAAGACTGCAGACCTCAAGCTCTCTCACCCTCACGTTCTCTGCGCATAATGGTTTAAATGAACAAACAAATTTTTGTGCAAGCAATTTAAGGTCGCGACTGTTGTCCCAAATATAGCAGGCTTCATTCAGTGATTGAAACAAATATTGTTAATATTAATTGAAGTTTTACAGCATATAGAACTGGCATTGAATGCTCCGAGCGAGCTGTGCTGTGGTAAACATGGAACTTTTCCTTGACATGAAACGATAAATAATCAAACCTCGGATCCATTGCTTGACAGAACTCCCCGAAGCCTGCCCCATCCGCGATACTGATCGGTCTCATGTCCTTACAAATGAACGAAATTATTTTATCCGTTATGGCCTCTTGTCGTGCGATGCAAAGTAACGTTAAGTGTCAAGACGTGACTGTTTAGCTGGAGTTCCACACATTATGCCATGCTCATTTGGGTGCACATTTTTGAGATGTGACCTCATGTTGCTAGTGGTCGAATGGTATGCTAACTGTATCTTAAATAGCTTGCATACAACTTTATCTCGCAGGTCAACAATTTTACCTCACTTTCTCTGCTGCGGTCGAGTTGGGCTCTGCACTTGCTGACATCTTCCATGAAACTTTCAGCACTGATGCTGTGCCAGACAGTGCGACTCCTGTCCCTGAACCCTCACCTGTCCCTGAACCAGTGTTGCCAGATTGGAAATGTCCAAGTATCGTACCAGAAGTTCAAAATTATCGTATTTGGAAGAAAATTATCGTACACTAGTCAAAAATGTTATTTATCTATTCTAAACCAACAACATTTTGACACGACCTGCAAATTACCACAATAGATAAGGCGTATTGTTGGACGGAAGCAGTGAGACAAAATACTATCCCATTATTTTCAGTGACTGTCTGCGTCGCAGCGCATATTAAATCATATTAAAATTATTTTTAACACTTGCTTTGTCACGTCCAGTGAAGAAGGAATTTAGCTGTTTCTGCGTGGTGCAGTTAACTCCACATCTGAGCCGCTGTTATCGGAATCCTGCGTGTTGCCAGATGTTGAAGAAGTTCTTGCTGTCTTGGACCGCAACTAGGCTTTAAAGCAGGGCACTCTCCTGCATTCTTAACACACCCTCGGGTGCACACGAACGCATTTAGTGTCTGTAATGAGCCAATTTCGTGTATGAGTAAAGAAGCCCTATAACTGCAACTACCATCATTTAAATTTTCATAAAATTCTGAAATTATCGTACATTACGGGATTTTTTTCATTATTGATCGTACATCGTACAGGGGTAAAAATTATCGTACAAATACGATAATTATCGTACGTCTGGCAACACTGCCCTGAACCCTCAGGCGCGCTAGCGCGCCCACTCGCAAAGGAGACAACCATGCCTCTACTACCGCGGGTGTTTTTTTCCACATTTTTTTTTAGATTTGAATATTAATTTTCACCTTCGAAATTCGTTTTTTTTTTAACTATTCGAATACATATTCGAATTTAGAATATTCGTTGACCGCCCTAGTAAGAACACGGTTAAAATGGTCCATGTGACATCAGTGGTTCAACTGTAATTTTATGAAGCTATGAGAATAGAATTTGTGTGTATAGAAAAAAAAACTTATTCAACAATTTCTTCTCTTCCGTGTCAGTCTTTGAAGTTGCAGAGAGTACAAAGATGCATGCATGTGGTGCTGCTGACGCAGGAGCCGGCATTCTGATGTTGAACCCATTGATGGTGCATGCATCGTGGTACTGTCGAGAATAAATTGTTGAATAAAGTCACAAAAAGTGTAGCCTCACAACATTGCGGTTGAACCACTGATGTCACATGGACTATTTTAATGTTGCCTTTACTACCTTTCTGGGCCTTAAAAGTGTCAGTTGCATTGCTGCCTATGCAGGGTCAGAAAGCTCTCGGATTTCACCAAAAATATCTTAAATAAAAAATTTTTTAAAAAGTGTTAGCTTTCACTGTTATGCTGATGATACTCAGCTCTATATTTCTTCGCAGCCCGGTGAAACACACCAATTTGAAAAACTAATGGATTGCATAGTCGATATAAAAAACTGGATGACGGATGACTGGATTTCTTACTGCTAAATTCTGAAAAAACAGAGGTGTAAATTATAGGACCTAAAAACTCTGCTTGTAATAACCTAGAACACTGTCTAAGACTTGATGGTTGCTCTGTCAATTCTTCGTCATCAGTTAGGAACCTAGGTGTGCTATTTGATCGCAATCTTTCCTTAGAAAGCCACGTTTCTAGCATTTGTAAAACTGCATTTTTCCATCTCAAAAATATATCTAAATTACGGCCTATGCTCTCAATGTCAAATGCAGAAATGTTAATCCATGCATTTATGACCTCAAGGTTAGATTATTGTAATGCTTTATTGGGTGGTTGTTCTGCACGCTTAGTAAACAAACTACAGCTTGTCCAAAATGCAGCAGCAAGAGTTCTTACTAGAACCAGGAAGTATGACCATATTAGCCCGGTCCTGTCAACACTGCACTGGCTCCCTATCAAGCATCGCATAGATTTTAAAATATTGCTTATTACTTATAAAGCCCTGAATGGTTTAGCACCTCAGTATTTGAATGAGCTCCTTTTACATTATAATCCTCTACGTCCGCTACGTTCTCAAAACTCAGGCAATTTGATAATACCTAGAATATCAAAATCAACTGCAGGCGGCAGATCCTTTTCCTATTTGGCGCCCAAACTCTGGAATAACCTACCTAACATTGTTCGGGAGGCAGACACACTCTTGCAGTTTAAATCTAGATTAAAGACCCATCTCTTTAACCTGGCATACACATAACATACTAATATGCTTTTATTATCCAAATGCGTTAAAGGATTTTTAGGCTGCATTAATTAGGTAAACCGGAACCGGAAACACTTCCCATAACACCCTATGTACTTGCTACATCATTAGAAGAATGGCATCTACGCTAATATTTGTCTGTTTCTCTCTTGTTCCGAGGTCACCGTGGCCACCAGATCCAGTCTGTGTCCAGATCAGAGGGTCACTGCAGTCACCCGGATCCAGTACGTATCCAGACCAGATGCTGGATCAGCACCTAGAAAGGACCTCTACATCCCTGAAAAACAGTGGAGACCAGGACAACTAGAGCCCCAGATACAGATCCCCTGTAAAGACCTTGTCTCAAAGGAGCACCAGGACAAGACCACAGGAAACAGATGATTCTTCTGCACAATCTGACTTTGCTGCAGCCTGGAATTGAACTACTGGTTTCGTCTGGTCAGAGGAGAACTGGCCCCCCAACTGAGCCTGGTTTCTCCCAAGGTTTTTTTCTCCATTCTGTCACCGATGGAGTTTCGGTTCCTTGCCGCTGTCGCCTCTGGCTTGCTTAGTTGGGGACACTTCATCTACAGCGATATCGTTGACTTGATTGCAAATAAATGCACAGACACTATTTAACTGAACAGAGATGACATAACTGAATCCAATGATGAACTGCCTTTAACTATCATTTTTGCATTATTGACACTGTTTTCCTAATGAATGTTGTTCAGTTGCTTTGACGCAATGTATTTTGTTTAAAGCGCTATATAAATAAAGGTGACATTGACATTAAATGTGTGTTCCAAAGATAACCAGTTTAGAATGACATGAGGGTGAGTTATTAATGGCAATTTTCATTTTGGGGTGAACAATACCTGTAAAGCTTGAACATCTTTAAAAAAGGTTCAACCTTCTTAAATAGCTTTAACACATATATACTTTTTTATTTAATAAGGAATAATGTATATCCAGCTGGTTGTTATCACAGAATAAACCCTGACAGGGTGACCAGGACCCTGACGCAAAGCCACATAAGTAAATAATTCGTTACGAAATTTTGATTTGAGTTGAAATATTTAAATGCAAAGCTTCACTGCAGTTGCGAGCAAGCGGCAAGTTTAAACTAGATGGATATGGTGCAGTCACACCACTTATTACACAACATTTCACCACATTAGTAATTAGAACGATAAAAGATCTAAGGCGAAAATGTTTTAAAATCTTACCAGTTTGTTAATTATCTTATAATTCATTACAGAGTACAAAACAATAGTAACAAAATAGCAGCAACTACATTTGTATGAAATGAGAGAGCGAGTCCACAATACCAGGATGACATAATTAAATAATTGTACACAATTTTAAATCTAGTTTTAATATTTTATTAGCTAAACAAATGCAAAGCTTCCACCAAGAAAAAAACTGTTCCTAGCAAGAGTACAGTGCCGACTTCAGTTACCCATCCTGTGTTATTAGTTTTTACCGGTTGTTATCGAGGTAGGGATTTGCGGTATACTGGTACTGCAAAAATACCGGTATATATTATATTTCAAATATTACAATATCATAATTTTGCTCAATTCGGTATTTAATGTGCCGCAGTTTCGAAGTTCACAGCTAGGCGGCAGTGCGCTACCCAAACAGACGCGGGTCACTTAAAACAAGCAGATGGATCGAACTGATCAAGCTAATTCTACACGCCCGCAATTAATCAATAAAGAAGGCAGTAGGAGTGAAATATCGCATTACTTTGCCTACAGAGGTAATGAAAAAGGTGAAGCTACAGACGTGAATGCACCACTATGCAATCGCTGTTTGAAATCATCTGTCGCAACGGGAGGCAACACTTCAAATCTGGCTAAGCATTTGTCTCTAGCTTATCCTGACTTATTCAAGGAGTTCAGAGATCGACAGGCGAGTCCATCATTCAACTGATTTAATTTAGACTTTTATTCACAACACTGATCTACTAAGATCCAGACTATCAAGAGACAATAGTGACACATTAGTTTTCCTGTCCAAAAATCTGCAGCTTTCAAAGGAAATGTCCAAAAAAATAAAAATGTGATATGAATACATTTTTCTTTCTGCAAAATCAAAATTTAACCTATGTTCCCGCTAGGTTTTTTTGGTTTGTTACATTGATATGTTTTTGTTTTTTTGCAACATGTGATAAAAAGTAAAGACTGACAAGATATGAAGATATTAAACTATTTTAATAGTATCTTTTCACAATTTAACCTACAGTATGTTCCCTTGCTTGGCTGTAGGTTTTTTGTGTGTGTGTGTGTGTGTGTGTGTGTGAACATTTTGATACTTTTGGTTTGTACATTTGGTGCAAGAGTTTCAAGCAGTGTTTTTTAAATAAAATTGTTTAAATTCAATTCATTCAAATTTGAGGCTAGTTATTGGTCACCTGTGGTATCGATTTAGTATCGATACCGAGGTATTAGATTCTGGTATCGTACCGAAGCCAAAATTGTGGTATTGAGCCATCCCTATATTGAGGGATAACATACCTCGGAATGTCGCGACTAATAAGGATGGTTAACTCCTTTTCCTAAAGGCTGAACATTACATGGTGAGTGGCTTGTAGCTTAGAAAGCTTCATTTTTAAACCAGTTTCCGGTGGCAACCCTGCGCTTAAAAGTGTCAGTAACCACAGAGACACTATTAAACACTTGTACAGCACACTTAACACCAATCCGGTCAAGAGGTGCTGCCACTGCAAATGATCTACAACACATTGTTTGGATTAAAGTGCCAGCTTAATGACCAATTATCAATTAATGAGCACTCAAATCACTTTGCCCTCTGCAAAACCACCTCTAATGCGTCCTCCCATACAAATCGCAGCCAGAGGACTTCGAAACAGGATCTGTATGATCTTAAACGGGGAAGCAAAAATGTTCATTCGTGTTGCTATGATTCACTGTGGAGAATGTCTCCTACACACACACAGCCTCCTCCACCTCCCCCGGCCAGCACGCACAGGAGCGCTGCATCGCCTCAGCCGGAGAAACACTCGGCTCCCTCAAGAAGAAATTATTTTACTCTACAATAAAATCTTGCTGAAGCCATATATTACGCAAGGAAGGAGGATCTCTCTTATGTCTCAGCTTATCTAATAGGGTTAATGGGCAGGGTCAGGGAGGGTGATTGGGCAGCTATTACGATCGTGACTAATGAAGCGACAACCGCCTCATCTAATGTTTACCATAAAGCAAGAGTCCACCTGCACATCATCTCCGATGAAAGAGACGCCGTCATACAAAGCTCTATGTTCAACAGATATGAAAAATAAATAAACAAGTGCTGCCACATGATAAAATGTCCTTGCTTGACGATCACTATGGCAACACCATGGCAACAGCTGAAGCTGCAGTGAGACCTGTGAGGCTATGCATGCTCTCAGGAAGACTGCAGCTCCACCGATCTTAAACTGCTCGAATTAACAAGTCATTTTGCAGCCAATGCTGGGATTTTGGGTTTTCGATTGTGAATCTTTTTCTCACAATACTGCATTAAAACTTTAGCACTTATTTTTATTTTATTTACATGTTTTTATTCATATTACGTCATACAGTTCAGTTAATGAGAATATAACTATGATATCTGTGATGCATCTAAATGCATATTGCATTTGTAGCTGAGTTCCCATAATTGGCTACACAAATGACAATGTAGCCACATTAATTCATTTCCTTCTTAATTTCACCTGTGCCACAGCCACATATTAAGGTATGGTGATAAATGAATTGTGGTGTGTGGGGGGGGGGGGGGGGGGGGGGGGGCCTGCAGCAATGTCTTTACCAGAAATAGATCAACAGAAACAGGTAGAACATGGATATATATTATACAGATGTGCCACATAGACACATATTGTATATATACACATACATACAGTACATATTATACAAACTAGATTCCACACTGGAAATATGGGATTTAAAGTACTATTTATCATAAAATTAAATAATTAAAAAAATAAAAATAAAAAATTATCCATATTTTAATGAAATAATAATTAATTAGGCAGCCCAGAAGTGGAAGCACTGAAACAAAAACACATGCCATGCTCTTCCTGTCTCTCTAGGATTTTGTGGAAAAAGCGATCAAGTGCTTTGCATTTTTTCCAGTTAAATCATTTCCCTCCTTCGGTATAAAATGAGTTTCATGCTCATAAATTATTTTTGATTCAGACCACAGATCTGCATGTATTTCGCTTTCTCATTAAGTCAATCCATGATTTGAAATGGTCTATAAATCTAACAGCCAGTGGCTTCAGATTACCTAAGGCTCTTGGCAATTATTTTCCTTCTTTGAAGATTGACGTAGCCAAAAAACATTTTTTATGTTACACAGCATGTGCCATTTGATACATTCAGCTGTGACATACAAATATGGTTAACATTGATTGAGGATGTCATATATCATGTAAATAGCAAGTTATTTTTTTTTACA
This sequence comes from Carassius carassius, assembly GCF_963082965.1. NCBI lineage: Eukaryota > Metazoa > Chordata > Actinopteri > Cypriniformes > Cyprinidae > Carassius > Carassius carassius. The sequence goes on from NC_081771.1 coordinate 15,392,362, forward strand.
CCAAGGTGTATTAATAAGTCTAGGTTTCCAGACAGAGATAACATAATTTAGGACCTCGGACGTGTCCATCTCTGCAAGGTGAAGAAAATAAAGTATTACATTATGCTAATAAATCTGTGCATCTTTCATTCATTCATTTTTTTTTTTATTTAATATTGAAAGTAGAAAAATGCCAAATTAAATAAAAAGCTTTTGTAACATTATACATGCACAATACCATAAGCTTGGAGTCAGTAATTAATACTTTTTTTAGAAAGGATGCTTTAAATTGATCAAAAGTGATGATAAAGACATTTATAACATTACAAAAGATTTCCATTTCAGATAAATGCTGTTCTTCTGAACTTTCTATTTTTCAAAAAAAAAAAAAAGAAAAAAAAATCTAATCTGTTTTCAACATAATAATACTAATAAATGTTTTTTGAGCAGCAAATCAGCATATTATAATGATTTCTGATGGATCATGTGATACTGAAGACTGGAGTAATGATGCTAAAAATTCAGCTTTTTCTATTCACAGGAATAAATTACATTTTATAATATATTCAAACAGAAAGCAGTCATTTTAAATAATACAAATACTCCACAATATTGTCATTTTCCTGTATCAAATAAATGCAGGCTTGTTAAGAAGAGATTTCTATAAAAAAAATAAAATAAAAAAAACTTAAAAATCTTCCTGATCAAAATTCTAGAAAAATTCTAATACTGAACACATTCTAATACCGAACACAATATTGATATTAGGCTGTGACTTTTTTTTTGTGTTGCTGTCTGCTCTAATTCCCTCCCTCCCTGTACAATAAATCCATGTGAATATCTGTCTATGCTAATTTTTTTTATGTAACTTTACAATCGATATTGATGTCCTTTAGCACAGTATTCTGAATGATGATAATAATGGGGTAATAATGTTAGGCTAAAAGATACTAGCAGGTTAACACTCAACTATGTTAATAAAGATAAAACTATCTAGCGTATTTACAGATAAAACTGACCTGCACTTCAAGCCCTGAATAGGTCAGTAATGTTGCTACATTTCACTGCTTCTCCTGTCCACTTTCTCTCTTTCATCGAGTCCCGCACATCTGATCTGTTTGGAACCGTTTGATAGAGGCGCGGAACAGACCTGAACTGATACATAGAGTCCAGTATTGACAGTTAAGATTGACTGATTTATGATTTATTATCGATATGTTATAAAATGAAAATATCAGAAATGATTGATTTGGTACACTGAGAAGGCATAAATATAAAATATTAATAATAATAATAATAATAACTAAAAAAAAAATCTTTCTGCATCTTTCTGGTGCATGCCACAAACAGGAACCACAGCGAATACTTGTCTTTTAAAAGGCTTCATTTAGATTATTTGACATTAAATGCATCATGTAAATCACTTTGTAATAAATCACAGTATGTATCATAATCGGGGCATCATGCATAAATGATTTTTAGGGGGCACGTGGGGTGGGGGGTAGCACTGTATAATTGATATACAGTATCAGTTTATTTTTTCCTCTTTATGCAAAATATTTCCAAACATGTAACTATATTAGGAAATATTTCGATTCTCAAATATGTGTAGCCTAAGTAAATGCATTTTGCACCTTTATAGATTGTTATTTGATCAATAAATGGTGATGGGCAAAGTAGACTAAGTGTAATCTATTAACTACACATAAATCCTGACTTTTTACTTAAGTACCAGATAAGGATGTCATGCCATAAAATATTTTTAATACGACTGACTTTGCATTTAATGTGAATTTAATAACAATATTCTAAGTTACTAATTATAACACTTTCATATTACAGAGAGTAAAGAACATTTAGATTATCAAAGAACATTTTCATTCAGTCTAGCCAGAGTTCAGGCACTCTCAAAAACTCCCATTATAAATCACTGAAGCTGTTTACACTGTGAAATGATTATCTTACTAACATTCGTACGCACATCTGCACTTTGTTGTCAGCGAGCAAGTGAACAAAACACAGCGTTTCAGTGATGACTCATCTGAATGTCTCCTATTGGCCATTGCATTCATAAGCTCAACAGAATCGTGTGTGATTGGTCATAATGAAGCGCTGTACAAACGCATCTGTCTCTGGCTCACCGCCAGCCAAAGCGCAAATGCAGATTTGAATTTAGCAGCTGATGCTGTGCCGCACTGAATGATCTAATCACATCGGTGTGATTATATCAAATATATATTAAAATATATATATTATTTGGTTATTTCTTTTGTCTTTTGGAAGCTGCATTCAAAATCCACTAGGCTCAGAAATCTGAGGGGGCATGTGCCTCACTTTGAATGGGTAGGACACCTCTGATCATAATAAAAAGGTGACTTTACAGTATGTAAAATACGGTAGGCTATAGCTAATTAGTTAGCAGACCCCCTATGATTTTAAGAACTGCTGGTCTACACAGAAGAAAGCCCTGTCTAGATTCTGTCCTGGTATGAGTTGTGCAGTTTTGCATCCTTTTTGAAGTTTGAAACTCCTGTCCCCACTAACAAACATAAACAGGGGCGACCATTAAATTACTCAAAATGACCACAAACAAACCACAGAAGGGTTTGAACAGACAGTAGTTTAGAAAGCTGCAATAGTAAATTCCTAAAAAGCTTTCGTGTTCATAATGCCTGTCCAACTCCGCAATGATCTAGTGAGTTGCACTGGGTTGCATCACAAACCCATGGTCTTACCTATGCACATATTGCTTTGCTCTTATATCACTTCATATCCAATCTCTGCAGTATATCAAACTCAGTAAGGCAAGAATTAATTGCACTTAGATTGAAATGATAATATTTGATTGTCTGCATAAGAGCCAACTAAAACTACACAGAATCATAATTCACAGTACCTTCCAAGGATGTTTTTTAACGGTTACCCAACGCATAAGTCCCAAATTTTCAATATACATGTTGCCCCTTGGTAATATTATTAGAAAATACGGAATTAGCTTCCACTGTTATGCTGATGATACTCAGCTATATATCTCAACGAGACCAGATGAAACCTCTAAATTATCTAAGCTAACAGAGTGTGTTAAAAATGTAAAAGATTGGATGACCAATAATTTTCTCCAATTAAATTCGGATAAGACAGAGATATTAATTATTGGACCAAAAAAAACACTACACAGAATCTTGTAGATTACAATCTGCAACTAGACGGATGTACTGTTACTTCTTCTACAGTCAAAAATCTGGGTGTTATATTAGATAGCAACTTGTCTTTTGAAAATCATATTTCCCATGTTACAAAAACTGCATTCTTCAATCTTAGAAACATTGCCAAGCTACGAAACATGTTATCTGTTTCTGATGCAGAAAAGCTAGTTCATGCATTCATGACCTCTAGACTGGACTATTGTAATGGACTTCTAGGTGGTTGTCCTGCTTCTTCAATAAACAAGCTACAGGTAGTCCAAAATGCAGCAGCTAGAGTCCTTACCAGGTCAAGAAAATATGATCATATTACCCAAATTTTACAGTCTCTGCACTGGCTACCTATTAAGTTCTGTATCAGTTACAAATTATCATTACTTACCTATAAGGCCCTAAATGGTTTAGCTCCTGCGTACCTAACTAGCCTTATACCATGTTACAATCCATCACGCTCACTAAGGTCACAAAACGCTGGACTTTTGGTAGTTCCTAGGATAGCAAAGTCCACTAAAGGAGGTAGAGCTTTTTCACATTTGGCTCCCAAACTCTGGAATAGCCTTCCTGATAATGTTCGGGGTTCAGACACACTCTCTCGGTTTAAATCTAGATTAAAAACGCATCTCTTTCGCCAAGCATTCGAATAATGTATCTTAAATTGTGAGTATAGTTGTATCTGATCAAATGTGCATTCTTATTCTTTAGCTTGGGTTAAACTAATTAATTTTACTTTGTTGGAACAGCAGCTATGCTAATGATGTCTCTATTTGTTTCTATGTTTTGTAACTAGGATTTACACAAGCTCCAGTTTGGATCCAGAACACCTGAGAAGAGATGATGCTGAGCCTCAGAGGACCTCAGATGATGCTAACCCTGAATCAACAACAGAACTAACAAATATTGCTACAAGTGTGACTGCATCATATAATAATTATTAATTATTAATAATATTAATAATGTTCATCATCTGGCTGACTACGACTTGTATACATTTTTCTACAAATCCTGTCATACGTGCACAAACTGACAGTCACCACTTATAAGCTATTACTAAATATTGCAAAAACATAATTTTCTGTAAAGTTGCTTTGTAACGATTTGTATTGTAAAAAGCGCTATACAAAAAAAAATAAAAAATAAAAAAAATAAAATAAAAAATCTTCGGCTGAAAGTTTAAAGCGTTCCCAATATATCCAGACTCTACATTAACTATATCCCAATAAAAGACCAAACTGTGTAGGTACACTTGGCAAGAATTGCTGGTTTGGCCTTCTGAAAACATTCATGAAAAAGAAATGAAATTATCACAGTGTGGTAACAGAGTCAATGGCAAAAATAAAAGGATTGACTCTAAAGCCCTTTGTTGCAGCTTCTACACGTCATCCCTCAGGTCACTTATGGCCAGGAAGAAGATGCAGAACCGCTTTGACTTAACCGCTTCATATGATTGGATTCAAGAGGACTATCATCCACAAACTGAGTGCTTTCCTCTACCTATGGGAAGCAGATACTTCAACTGTCCAGTATGATTATGTTCTGTAACTCTCAATTAAATGGGCCTTTACTGAATAGCTCTGTCGATTCCATCATGAGAAGCAAATATAATTCACTGAAAACATATAGTAAGTAGCTGGAGAGTATCCTGTCAATTGGGCGAGCCATTTTTCTGCTCATAACAATGTTAATAATAGGTGACATGTTACACCAAAGTTATTACCATTGCAAACAGAAAGGACAAACTAAGCAAATAAATGCCAGTCATTGAGACACATTGATAGATGTACAGTAGATGTGCAACTGCAGTCATGATTTTTTTTTGTCTTTGCAAATATTGAAAGGACAAATAAATGGCGCATTTAATTCTGCAAGGATTAAGAGGTGCTAAAAGACGTAGATCTCACACTCCAGCCTGGAACCCCCCAAAAAACAAACTTAAATGATTAAAGCATGCATTCCCGAGAGTTCAACTAGTTTACAGTGAGGTTTCCCCACACTTGGCTCAAGTATGTGTGCATCCCATGCAGCATGTGTGCTGTGGCAAGAAATACCTGGCTCGCTCCAGCTGTGATGCAGTCGCTGAAGGCACCACGTCGTGTGAAGAAGGCCAGCAGCTGCTGCCAGCGAGAGGAAGATGAAGGCAGTTCCTCACTGGAGCTCCGCTTGGCCCACTGCCTCTGTTTGGACCCTGGGGCGGCATGGCCGGATGCTGTGTTGGCCCGACCGCCTCGCGGGTACAGCGTGTTGTTCCCGAAGATGTAGTTCATCACAGCCCTTGGGGCCAGGACAGAGCCGCAACAGCTGTCAAGCGCCAAGGCAGTTCGGAAAGTGGAAGCGTGGCAGAAGAGGGAGGGTGCACCTGGATAAGGTTACAGCATCCTCTCACGGATCTGACGGCGGAATAATGCAAGTGCGAAGTCGGAGCTGACAGCTCAAAATCCATTCGTCGGCCAACTCACAACCTTCCTGTCCTCACCAGCTGGGAGATCAAGTGTGCAGCAGTCTCATGCTGGAAGGTGGAGTGGGCAGCAAGAAGGGAGGAGGTGATCGAGCTGCCCACAAGCGGTGCACGCTACTCTGGGCTGTGACTCCAGCTCCAGACGAGCTGAGACCTGAGAGAGGATCAATGAAGGACCAGTGAGCTCTCTGTGCATGAGGGAGAACCTAAGAGCCTCAAGAAGCAGGAAATGGGTTCAATTAACTGGCAAGTGTTGTAGTCGAAAGCCCACAGTTCTCCAGGGATTCTTAATCTAAATGGACTCGGGCTACAAGATCGTCCATGAGCAGGTATCAATCACATCACTTTCGTAAAAGCAAAAGCAAGCTTTCCACTGTGCATTAAATATAGATGCTGGCATTCACGGCAGTGCTATGATAAAAAAAGAAACAATCAGTGTTGTTGTAGTCCTTTTCTTCTTAGGCATGGCCACACTCAGAGGACTCCAGTTTTCAGGCTGATCCTTAGAACCAGCCAAGCCACAAAAACTAATTTCAGCAAAGCTATTGATTTTTCCCTCCTCCTTGCACTTTAGGCTAAAAGCTTCATTGTAGGAAAAGATACGATTGCCTAATGATTATAAAACTTTGTGCTAGCAAACATACTCACGACTCCGAATAGGAGAGAGAGGCACAGATCCAGCGAGATCCAGAGGTAAAGCTAAATCCAGGAAGCGTGTGTGCACTACGCGTTCAGAAGAAGATGACGATTCCATGCTGTCTGGATGCTCCTCCTGACACAGATCGGCTTTCACACACTGCAGTCTCTTTCCACACACGTATGATTCAGTGAGGGGGAGACAAAAGGCTGTGCCTTCACAGGCAGAGAAAAAAGAGAAAAGCAAAAAATACAAAAATAACCTCGTCTTTGTTAATAAGACTAGAATTCCTGCAGATCTCCACCACGGCAATGCTCAGCAGTCAAATCTTTTGACGGCGGCTCCGTGCCGGCGAAAACTATCCAAGGTGTGCCACAGGTGTCAAATAAGGTAACAGACATTGTCACAGCTTGTGCCTCTATTCCCCCAGGACCAAAACCATGGCAACAGCTTCCACATCAAATAAAGCAAGCAACCCCACAGAGCACGCGCCCTGCCTTCTCCTCCACCTAAATAGCTTATATTCACAGGGCTTTAATAGAAATGAAAGAACCACATGCAATGGGCCTATTACAGCCCAGCATCTGATCGGAGAAACTGGCAACCATCTTTAGCGATACTGGCAATTTTCAAATTAGCACAAGGAGGAAAGAAAAAACTAACACAAAAACAAAACCAAGAGGTCCATTTTTGGTTAAGGGAAATAATTTTTTTGTATATAGTTACTAAATTACAAATCAAATTAAAATACACTGAAAGTTAAAAAAAACATTTAATGCATTTAAATAAATGTAATTAAAAAATGTTAATAATAAAATATATTTATTTGAAAACTATACAAATATATACTTCTATTTTATTTTACAGCTCTATTTGAAAGTCTATGCAACTCAACAACACAACATTACAGTGGAACAGATCACTGCCTTGAGACAATGCCTCAAGACATGCTTTCCAGCATTCTCATTTAAATTTGACCTTCTAAAAGGGGATCAATAATTCATCATCAATTAAATAAAAACACTGTGCATTTATTTTTCATGAGTGTTTTGCTGTGGACCCCTCAACATGGCTTGCCGACTTAACGGACACCTCCAAAATCCAGACCCCCAACGTTTCGGGAGCTCAAGACTCCACCGTTTAAACTCATACAGTGACACGACAGGACAATGAGCTTTATAGTGCCATATTTATATAACTGGAATTTTAATTATTGCCCGCCAAGAGCATAAAAGCATAAGAAAGTTGAGATATTTCCACATTTAGTGTATGTAATTGTGCACAAATTAAATTGTTTATGCAGTTAATTGTAATCTTAATTTAACGTTTGTTTATGCAATGCTTTAGGACTATATTAGGAGTTTTGTCTTTTTTATTTCAGGTATAATTATTTTAGTACTAGATTGAATCATCTAATGTAAAGCAAAACTGCTCTAGGCTTTATTATACTGCTGATGAAGCAAAGTGCTGTATAAAGGCAAATAATATTTTAAAGAAAAGACAAGCTCTTTGTCACATTGATAGACAGAGGATTGATATTGCACTTCTGTGACTGCCAGAGCAGAACGTCAATGTTCCAACACAACATGTTCAGTTCAGCCTATGACATGTAAGAGAGAGGCGTGATCATTTAATTACTGTACAACACATATATTTTCCTACAGAGCAAAAGACTACAAGGAAAGCGGTAATGTGGGTTCTGCAGACTGTATTATGCCACATAAAAATACAGAATATGAAAAAGGAAACATAAACAGTGTGTCACAGGCACATCACAGACATCAACCGTTATTCTGATGCAACTCTCTGCTTCTTTTGTTCATGGGTAATTTAGATTATTGTTATTAATAATGGCAACATGTAGGTGCTGCTTGTCTCTGCAAAAATCACTGCAATATCGGAGCATTCTGGGATATTGCCAGTTGCTCATTGTTGCTACGTTGCTTGAAGGCTCAAGTCAACGGAGCTCAAACATAAATCTATATGATATTCTAGCCCTAGATAATTTAAATGTAATTGTCCGGCTGCCGAATGTTATTCAACCGCTTAGAATATTAATGATTAAACATTAATATTAATCTGTTCCTATTATAAATCAATCATGCCTTAGCAAACTCAATTCATTAAAAATCATTATATGACACTGGTGAGGCATACAACACTGAGGTCCATTGGAGACTATTTTTTATTTTAAATGAACCCCCAAATTTAATCTTACTTTATTATGAGCATAACAACTAGAGTGAAAAACTGAATTGGAAAATGTATTTGAAATGTTTCTCTTTTGATTTAATGACAGCAGCACTTGAACTCCAAAAAAAGGGTAAACCTGATGATATTAAATCACCCTTTTGCTTTAACATTTCTTTGTATTAAATGTTTCAAAATTTAAATAATTATTTATTTCCATGTTTGAAATTACATTTTGATTCCCAGATTTTCAGTGTTGAATTTCCACTTGATATTGATATAACTGCATTAAAAAAAAAAAAAAAAAATTAAGGGGATGATTCCTTGGGGGCCGTTCACATATCTTGTCTTTTGCGTGCTCCAGTTCGTTATTTCAAATGTAGACCAACCAATCACCTTCACCCTTTCTATTACAACAGTGAAAGCTCATCCAACATGGAGGAACAGCTGATCATAGCTGTACAGGTATAGCAATTTTTAAATAAATGTAGTAGCACAGCTACTGCATGCGATTTTCAGAGTTTGAAATCCATATATCCTTTGCTGGAACTTCCACGTTGTCATGGACAGTGCAGGTCATGGTTGCTTAGCAACGGCAGACATAACAGGAGTGCAAGCTAAGCCTGTCGCGATAGTCGATAAATCAATTTATCGCACAATTAAAAAAAAAACATTGTAACATGAAGTTGGGTTTAGTCTGGAGCACAGCCTGTGTACAGCACACGGTAGAAAACACCCTCTCCGATGGCACAGATGTCCCGGGATTAAAGAGTTAACATCTCGTGGCCAGCTTTGGGAAGCGCCTTTCATTTGCTTGTGGATGTTTGCGTCTCAAGTGATATTGCATTGTACTTGCACTACTGCTTTATTTTAATACCGCGTAGCATATTTTGCAAGTAACTTCGTTGCCCTTTCTGTCGAAATGGGCCTCGCTCGCTTCATTTGGCTTGCTCAGCTAAATATGTCTGTAGGCGTGTAGTTGCATGTGTCAATGCGCCCAGTGAGAACACACGCACACATATACATATATATTATTATTACCATGCAGCAAAAAGAAAAAAAAAACGTCTGTTGTTCGTTATCTGGCTCGGCTCGGTGTTCATCTTCAGTTCTCTCTTCACAGCAGTTCAGTTAGTGTAGTGTTTGAGTGCATGCATTACTCCGGGATATTGGTTTGTTTGAACTCCGAGGGAGTGTCAGCCACATTAAAAAAGTTAACAGCTTAATTCATTTGTGGATTAACGCGTATTAGAGGTGCGAACCGTTTAAAACGATTCAGTTCGATTTGGTGAACTGAATGATTCGTTCGCGAATCGGATATCCAGACTGCTTTGTTTTGAACTCTCTCACACAACAGACACGGAAGAGAAGACAATGCTGAATAAAGTCATCGTTTTTGCTATTTTTGGACCAAAATGTATTTTCGATGCTTCAAAAAATTCTAACTGACCCTCTGATGTCACATGGACTACTTTGATGATGTTTTTCTTACCTTTCTGGACATGGACAGTATACCGTACACACAGTTTCAATGGAGGGACTGAGAGCTCTCTGACTAAATCTAAAATATCTTAAACTGTGTTCCAAAGATAAACGGAGGTCTTACGGGTTTGAAACAACATGAGGGTAAGTTATTAAATACATAATTTTGCTATCTGGGTGAACTAACCCTTTAAGCATCCATCAGCTGCGATCTCCATTACGACAAGGACATTTCAGTAATGGATTTCCACCACCGAAAAACCCTTGCTGTTACTCTGCTACAAAATTTATTTATGAAGAAAAAGAAAAAAACTGGAAGGAAGCTGATTGAGTTGGTCCTTGTCACATGACCTGGTGCGCTTGCATCATTCTGAAAAGCTGAGATGTTTTTAACTAGATGTGGTGCGGACGGGCCTGGAAAAAACGAGCGCATCGCACCGCGTGTGCGTTGCGACCGCATCGATTCCATTATTAGCACGCATACCGCATTTGAAATAACGAACTTGAGCGCCCAAAAGAGCCCTTCATCGGGCAAAATGTTTACTTTCGTTTAACGGTTAAGCGGTCAATATGAGCATCCCTAACTGGCAAATAAACATAATATAACAACACACTGCTTTTGTTACGTCACAAAATAGAACCTGTTTCCTCCTACTTGAATACACACTCACAAATACAATGAGCTTGCTCTAACAAACTGACATGTTTCTTGACATACTTCGACTCATTTGAAAAGGGCCTCTCCATTCCAATAAGCAACTGTCTCTTTTATTTACCACCTCACAGTCTCTGAGCCGTTCTCTCTTCTTTTCCCCAACCACGAGCATTATGGGCAATCAATCGATAGCACAATACAAGGACAAAAGCCTTCGGAGCGTCTCTTGCCTCTTCTTCAGGGCTCTCCGCCTCAAGGCCAAATTAATTTCGGCAGTAAACACGAGATGAGCAGTTATTTGAGAGATGGAGTGTCGAGGACTTGGGATGACTATAAAAATGTCATGTGGTGCTACTCTACATGTGAACGTGCATTTCTTCTGTCGGCAGATACTGCATGATTGTTTCATTATCATCTTTGCAGTAAATATTCCTTTCATGCTCACAGAGACACATTTGCATAAAAATGGAGAACCATTGAGAGACTTTTAAAATGCAGCATATCTAATGATAAAAAATACACATGGAGATTTACAGGGAAAAAAAGCATGTGATGAACTTTAGTTATTAATCTTTTCATACTGCTCCTAAGACAAATGATTCATCTATAAAGTTTTATAATAATAGGATTATATATATATATATATTTTTTTTATTATTATTATTTATTTTAACATTTATTTTCTAATCAATATTCTGATGATTGAATTTACAAACAGAATTAAAAGGAATTTGAAAGCTTGCTCAGCTTATGAAAACTTTTTCAGTCACTTCGAACAATGTACTACAACTTGTTTAACTGAATAATTAACCCAATGATGAAAACTCTCTTCATTTACTCAAACAAATATTATTTTATTTCTTCTGTGAATTAAATCTACTGCAGAAAGAATATCAGACTAGCTCTCAAATAATTTTAATCTCCAAACCAACAAATAAATAAAATAACACACACACAAACAAGCATAATAAGTATAAAAGTATCTTAAAAAGCCATATGAACAACTTTTAAAGTTACTTTCATGGTGTCTTCTGTCATTTTGTAGGCATAAAAAATAAAAATTGTCTTGTATATAAAACAGCGGCACTGACACTCAGCCTTTTGCATTCTACAAAAAATATTGGGTTAAAAACAGCATAACTAAATTTTGGGTAAATGGTCAGTAAGAATGTTGAAAAAGTGACAATAGCAGATCCAATATTTATCATGCTAAAAGACTAAGAATAAGTCACAAATGCAACCTAAAAACAATTATAAAAAAAAATCATTAAATGAAATAAATCATAAAATTATAATTCATTTGTAAAAACTTTTCACTACCACCAAAACAAAACAAAAAAAAATTCTATAAAATAATTAAGAGTAATAATAATAATAAATTATAATACACTGTAACGCTGTATTTAACATTGTCTTGCAAAACTGCTACATGTACATTCCCCTGAAAAACTTCATTTTTGCCCAAGAAACTTTTGTGATGGAAATAATATGAGGTTGGAGGAAAAACTACATTTCAGTGCTTTTGCAAGCAAATGTAAGTTTCTGAGAAGAATGCAATACTTTTGTGAGAAAAATGTTTTGCTTACGAATGCTAAATTTTAGTGAGTGAACACAAATTTTGCTCACAAAAGTTAATATTTTTGGCAAGAGAATGCAAAAACAGGAAATATGTTTTTCCTCTGATCTAATATTTTCCACTATCACCATCCTTAAGGGCTCTGCTAAAACTAACAACAACAAAAAAATACAACAAAACAAACACTTTTAACAACAAACAAGACAAATGCTGCAGTAAGTTTCTGAAATCTGTGCAGTCCAAATCTTTGTGTACTTCAGAATGAAAACACAAAACAAACTCTGCTTCCACCAAAATCCAAAACACAAACTTGCCTCTATAAAACCAAGTCTGTTTAGCTCTGCAATTAAAAAGAAAAGATGTTACTGTGTAGGCAATATTTTCCCCCTCTCATCCCTCCTGTGATTTACATGCACAACTCAAAGTCATTCTGTCTGAGCAAACACCTTCTGCGGACACGCATTTTACAATCCTGTTTCAGGTATATAACACTAACTATTACCCACCAGCAACTGCAGCTGCATTCTCTTGGTCCTCCTTATGCTTCGGATCAGACGTCGTCCCATCTTTTTGGCATACCAAATGGAGGCCAGCATGTCACTTACGAGTCCTGAGGTGAAACCCGGCACAGCGTGGCATCCAGGGTTTGACAGACCACCCTAAACAGCAAAGTACTCCTCGGCTCTGATCTGAACTCCCCACCCACCCCAGAAGATGCGTCAAGGTGATCCCATGATGCAGTGCACGCAGGACAGGATCGTGATAAAGGGGGCTAGAGAGCTTCACGACACACGTGGACAGGCATGCTGGCCGTAAGGGGGCAGCTGGTGCTACGGGACTCGAAACTGTGGTCCGTTAGATTCCCCAAGAATGACACAGCTCATTTTTCAGAAAAGCGGTCTCTCTCTTCTCCCCTCCTCCCTTGCGTTCCTCCTCTTTGCTCTCAGTTAGACTAACAGAGGCTTTCAGACAGGCAGGGAGAATGTGGTTCAGGGCAGAGTGCTACGCTAAGCGGTACAAAGCTGAGACAGCAATGTGTCTGGAACCCCAAGAGCATCAGAGATGGACCGGCATTACTCTGTATCATGTTATTATTCAGGTAGCCAAATCTTGTCAAAAGTTATATACGAGGAGGTACGCTGTATGTTAGTATTTCTGTTCTTAACAGGTTGCTCAGCTAAGACAAGACCTAAGTTTATATTGCCATCTTTGTTTACTGGGCCAACCTTTTAAAGCCAATCGCTAGAGCTGTAAATATCATGTGACTTATCACTCTGAAGGCATAGTAAAATTACATTGCTTATTGATTGATCAAAGTTTGGTGTCCTTGTCAACAGTTGTTATGCATCACTTTATTTGGTAACACATGGGATTTGAAGTCTTCTTGCTCTTGATACACTTAGTGCCCCACCACAGATCCACATGTCCCCACAGAGACTACAGGCTAAAACAAATTACTGATCGTACCGGAGTCAGAAAAGCAACTTATTTAAATTCAAGGCAGAATGATGCAGAGACGCCTCCACCTCCAGCTCCCATTACGTTATACGACTGGACAAAACTAATGCACTTACTGCCCTGCAGCTCCAGCCACATTACTGCATTACTCTCCACTGCTGATGACAAGCACTAAAGACATGAACATCTCAGGAGCAGAGAATATGAAAAGATTAGGTTATCCAAAAAAAAAAAACTATTTTTCATATTACTTTTTCAATGGAACACAAAAGGAGAAATGTTTTATACATTTTTATGCAGTCTTTGCCATACAATAACAGGGTCAGTGAAGTTAGAAACAAAAACTTTACTGGGTGGCCTATCCTTAAAAAACGAAATTAAATAATAAACGGAAAAACAACAATTGCCTCCTTTACTAGCTCCTTTTCAGGAAATGTATTGATATATAAAAACACAAAATTAAAGAAATCTGATTTTGATTGCCTGTCAGACAGCCAATTAATGCTCAGATGTTTGCATCCCACAATATATTATATTGAGAGAGCTGGCCAGAACAAAAAAACAATTACACACAAGTATGATTTTCATGATATGATATACTGTCACAAATATCTACTGTATATCCATCCATCCATCCATCCATCTATCTATCCATATTTCAGCTAAATGCTGTTCTTCTAAACTTCCTATCAATCAAATAATCCTGAAAAACAAGTATGATCGTTTCTACAAAAAATATTAAGCAGCATTGTTTCCAACATTGGTGGTAATAAAAAAAAATGTAACCAAATCAGCATATTAGATGAGAAAAAAAAATTTAGTCAAAACTTCATATGGCCTTCCAGGAGAATAATAGTTATTTATTATTCTTCATCGTTATTTATTAAAGTCATGGAAAGCTTAATACAAAGACTGCCAGCCAAATGCGAATAAAAAAATATATATACTTAATTCTGTTCTAGCTAAAAGTTGCGACAAAATGTCATAGCATGACATAACTCCAATATTATATAATAAAGTAGATGAGGTTTAAACAGGCCTGTACCATCTGTTCGTGTAAAAGTCTGCATGCCTGTTAATATAAGGACGATGCATCGTCCTGTTTCACAACCTCCCCCAGAAAATTGTTGTTGCCACAAACCTTATAAACACCAAATGCCCACTTTAAAAAGGTGGTCTGACATTCTGTTCAGTGAACAAGAATCAACTCTCTGAATGAGTCAACAGAGAAAGGCAAGAGTCACACATCACTAGATAAGCTTTCTACAATAAACCAAACAGCATACCTCAACCGCTTCATGGAGGCTTCTATAAGAAAAACAAAGACTTGAAATCTAATTTGAACATGAACTCATACGAAATGATATTTCATTAAATGGCAACCATCTCTCTTAAACCTTCTGTTATATTTGGACTCACAAAGCTGGTTTGACCATTTTGCCATAAGAGACCAAATGCTTTGACCAACTGAAGAACATGGTTTGTTAGAGTAGATGCGCAACACGTCAGACAAATTAAGCATGAATTATTTAATCCTCCTTGACCCAGAAACTGGCACAAGCCCAGTTTATTGAAAAGCATTACCTTTTCAAGAGCGCCAACAACAAACAGATAAGGTCATTTCTTTAAAAATAACATAAAGGGTTATCTTGGCAACGAACATTTCACACTGACATGAAACTGAAACAGTGTTCAGCTACAAAACTCTTTGCAACTGAACTTGTATTTGCCCCAAATGTGTTGTTACTACTGACATTTGTAAAAACACTTAAAATATATTTCCAAAAATGTATAAATATAATTAAAAAAAGATGAAAGTTTATGAAATGTAAGATTTTATAAGAAAATAATCATTACAGGGTATATAACACCATAAATCTGAACACCAAATATTCAAGTCAATGTGAACTGGTGTTCAAATTCCATTTGACCTTTTTTTTTTGGTGAAAAGCTGGTGCCTGTTGAACAACAGAATCAAATGGAAGTCTGCTACAATAATACCTTAAAGGGACTGTTCACCCAAAAATGTAAGTCCTGTCATCATTAGGGACTGTCGCACCACTTTAGTTCCAGAACTACATGTACAGTACTAAAGTACTGGGACGACTTTGCGCACACTATTTCCCAGAACCATTTAAAGGATTGCATTTGCACCGACAGTGTGTACGAGGAAGTGACATAAGCCTGTCGACAGCGATGTCTTTTGTGAGGTTGTTTTCGAATGCGTCTGGCCAATCAGAGTCTACTTACGTCATGGTTATTACCAATTGTGCTGGTTAGATCCTGCACCAGAGTACGAGCTAATTTGGTTCTCGAAAAAGGCAGTCCAGTGTTAAAATCGCACCCAGTTCCTGCAGTGCCAAAACGCCTAAAAGTGGGTAGTTCCACAATTATGTAGTTCTGGTACTATGAAAAGGTTCCTACGGTGCAAAAGGCCTTATTTACCCATCCTCTAGTTTTTTCAAACCTGTACAAGTTTCTGTCTTCGGTTGAACACAAAACTAAAAATTGTGTGTGTGGGGGGGGGGGGGGGGGGTGTACCCATTGATTTCAATAAATGTTTTTTGCTTTATACTATGAAAGCCAATAAACCAATGGAAGCAACCATCAATTAGCTACCATCATTTCAATAAATGTTTTTTGCTTTATACTATGGAAGCCAATAAACCAATGGAAGCAACCATCAATTAGCTACCATCAACTACCATCATTTTTTTCTCTCTCTCTCTCTCTCTCTTCTGTGCTCTACAGAAGAAAGAATATCACTCCAAATTTGGAAACACTTGAAGTTGAGTAACTGTCTCTTTAACTATTGGTTAACACAATCCAACCTATGTCAGAAAATAGAAAATATTTAAACAGAAAATAGAAAATACAAATTATATAAACCAAGCTGCAAGTTATCCAACAGAAATCTACAGTACATACAGTACATGCCACCTAACGCTATGACATCTCTGCCACCTAGTGCTTACAAAGCATACTGCAACACAGATTTCTCTAAATTATAATCTTGTGCCATCTGTTCTATCATTGGTGAATCATGATGAAAACGTGTGAATAAAAACCATAGAATTGCGCTGGGTTACCTGCATCAGTGTGTCACTTTGCGAGTATAGTGTGGCAAATGCAGGGGCTGGGACCTCCTCACCTCCTAATGTAGACGGCCCATCAAAAACGCACTCCAGAGACTCTACCTGAGGAGGGGCACGCAACTTAGGTGTTAAATATGAGTAGCAAACACACTCTTACAGAAACACACACACAAATATATCAAACAATGTGCCAACAAGCAGCTTTAAAATGAGTGTGTGAAAGCATCGTGCCCTTTACTGAAACCCATGCAGCTATGACATAAAAAGCACAACAACTTACAACTTCACTAAGCAAAAAACAGCTGGCAAACGCAAAAAAAAAAGAAAAAAAAAGGGTGAGAAAGTTCAGTCTAATGAATGAACTCTAATCATCCATTATATCATAATGATGATCGATCATACAGCAGCACACATACAAAGTGCTCTTTTCTAAAACCATGGATCATGATGAACTGCAAACACTCATAAAAAGCACACACTTGTGTGGCAGAAGACACCAGGAAATTGATGGCATTTCCATAGCATGGAGTCATTCTGAGAATGCTTGGAAAGACGGGACACAGCGTGATCACATGTCACCTGTGTATCTTAAAGCATGAAATAGGTGATCCCTATAGTTAATGCTTGATATTAATCAGTGAAAATAACTTCTTGGACAGTCAAAGGTAAAATGATGTAAATCCTATATGTATTTGGATTAATCAGCATAATTACTCATAGCCAGGTCCACATAGAATTGCACCCACTCAACTCCACAGAAAGTTCCTTAAAGTTACCAATGTAATAAAGCTCAAGTGGAAACATAACTAGAACCGTTTGGCCTGATGGTGGAAAAGCAAATAATTTTAACCCACACAATTCAAAGCTCTATACATACCTATGTGTGCTTGTCTATTAAACATTTTTGCTAATCATGTTTTCAGCAGCCTATAAGATTATGAAATGCAAAGTTTTTATAAAAAACAAACAGTTCTGGTAAATTGTAATACATTTTCACAATACTATGTTTTTACAGTATTTATTTACAAAATCATACACACTAAAGAGTATTTAACAGTGGTACACATTTACACGCATCAAATTTTTGCCAATTTAAAACTGGAAATTCATACTAGAGTCACATTAAATGACTATATATATATATATATATATATATATATATATATATATATATATATAT